>NW_013666919.1:147087-150741 GCF_000517525.1 Limulus polyphemus
TGTTATTGTCAATTGTATTATTTTTGTTATTAAAATATATTTGTATTAAAAAAAGAAAACTGTGTGCATCAATCTTGTTGGCAAATATCATAAATTGGAGATATATCGGCATTTATTTAACTACTAAATCTAAATTACAATTTAACTCAGTTTTAGGCTATTTGAAATTGTAATACGTAACAATCATCATGATTTGAGATTGATAAAACTATAGAACAAAACTGTATACTAGTGTTTAGCCTGCATTATATAGTAGCAGCTATTAGAGCCTAGCGCTGCCTCATTGCTTAGTGTTTCGGGCTGTGGATCAGAGATTATGTGGTTCCTACCCCGTTACCATGAAAATAAAAAACAAGTAAAAGTCATAATCTGTACTTTGGAGCCGTGAATGCATCAAATCAAACCACATGAGTAGAGCAGCTCACGAGTTGGTGGTGGATGGTGTTGAATAACTATATTCCCTCTAGTTTATCACTTCAAAATTATAGACCGCTAGCCCAGCTAGCCCTCGAGTAAGTAGCTTTGAGCGAAATTCAACAGCAACAGCAATATTAGTATTTCACTAAACAACAAATTTAGACTAGTATTTATCAATATTTTACGATAACATAATTTCTATTAATATGGTGCTATAAATTTACTTAAGATCAGCACAGAAGTGCTAAGAAGCCGTCTTTACTAAATTTGTTTAGTTAGTCCAAACAAACGTTCACAACATTCTTTTTGAATAATATCCAAAATATTCTGCAAACTTCGTGCAATTAATTCAGAAGTTGGTATGTCCTTAATGCAAGTATTATAGACTGTTATTTAATACGTTGGCTACCATGTGCCCCACCGGTGGGTCACAACCGACTTTTAGTTATGGGCCGCATGACACACCGATGGGTCACAGACAATTATGTTTCAAAGACAGATTTCTCTTGTGGCATTTGAGTTTGGGACACTGTGACTGTTCCTTGGCACCTCTTGAATGTCTAATTTTATTTATACTTAATTTATTATGTGGCAGCCAACGTGTTAAAAGTGTTTTTGACGCAAACAATGGATTTATTTTCTCTGAACAAATCATGAGACACAGGGGTGAAGTCAGTTATGGATGGTATCTTCCTATAGCATTATCTTGTGATTGCTGAATAGATGTGCCAGTTTTTTATATATTTAGATAATTATTAATGTTCATAAACAACGCTAATTCAGGGTCATAAATTATGCACTTTAGTGTATAACTAGCACCCCTGGTGTTATATTTATAGAAATAATAATTTCATTGAATATCTAGCAGCAAAATTATGCAAATTTGGATAAATATAGTGAATATTAGAGGTTCAATTATTCATGTAATATATTAGAACCAGTGTCTGATATAATTAACTTTACCAGAAGCAATTAATTGACTTAAAATTGTATGTTTTGGATTAAATATGTTTCAGGCAATTGAAATGCTGTTGAAATACGTGTTTCTGCATTGCTTTTGGTGGTGCAACCATGAAGTTTAATTATGCCATAAATGTATGAGAAGAATATGTGTAGGAAGCTGTCTGTACAAAATCTCTATTGAAAGATATTCGTGGTATGTTTCCGTGATAAATATCAAATACTTTGAAGAATCAGAAGACAGATAAGGTAATTCAACTATTTCAGGTTTCAGTGGCAATTATTATCATTTGTAATCTTATTTTTGTATTTGTTGTTTATAAGTTAACAAAGAATTTCAATTAACCAGTAATGAAGTACTTTATACAAATGTTTTAGTCGTTAGTGTGCGAATTCTGTCATGACATTTAAATATTAATCAAGGCAAATGATTATAAAAACATTAAGGTTAATTGAGAATGTCCTTCGTGACGTTTTTAACCCTCTCTCTCTTATATTATAATGTGAAGCTAAGCCAAACCTTTGAATTTTGGGGACAACACTTCATACACTTGAGCTTCACTAAATTACTTTTTCCTTAGTATTTTTCAGGTTTTATACTAATAGCTATCAAGTATATTTGAACAAAACACTGTTCTGATTTAATGGCTAAATAAATAAATAAGAATAAGAATAACTCCAAAGGTATTAACAATATTCAGAAAGACAACTAATTATGACGCCCGAAAGTAAACTTTAAAATTTTCACACATTATTTTCTGGTCCATGGGAACTTGTACAGTTTAGATTTGATGGATGTGCAAAACAGGCAGAAAAAAAACGAGAAAGACCATGAAACTCCTCTTCTAATTGACCTATGACCACAATGAGGACGTTCTTGCCTAGATTCACCATCATTCATTCCGTGTTATTGCCACGAGATATATTCTTCTTGTCTGGTTGTACAGTTATAGCTCCCTCTAGTGAGTTCTTGTTGAGGCACGCGAGCTCCGGCTTATGACGTTGAAACACAGGGGGCATGCGGAATGTCTGCGTGCAGGTCAAAATATGTGAATCTCAAGAACGCATACCAATCTTTTACCAGTAGTTGGCAAAGCTTAATTGTTGCCTGTGGTAAAAACTCCACCTTTTTACTACCTGTAACAATAATAATTCACCGAGTGTCAGCCCACGTACACCGTAAAATGAATCCTCATGCATACGACCGTTGAAAGGGGTTATTATACAGTAAGAGTCTGGGGAAGCGGTACGTTTAACTGGCGTTTCATACTAAACAGAATAGAAACTTTTATCACTTTTTATTCGAAACTGAATGGTCTCAATCGTGCCACGTGTTTGGCTTCTGGAAATGTTTTGTATAGCACAGTTTAAAACATCCCGTACCATTAAAAAGGTCAAACCTAAACTTTTCAGAAAATTACATTACATAATATTTTTCTAGATTTCACACTACTTCACCTTGTCAAAATATATTCCTCCCCAGTATTTTTAAAGTTGGTTATAAAACAACTCCAGATTTCAGTTTCTTGCCGTTGCCTTAAACGTTCGTCCCTAGAAGCAACGAAAAAAGCAGTAATTTACTATCTTAATGAGTCTGTTTGTTTATCGTCCTACTTTCTCTGTAGGATCAACTTTCAGTTTGTTTGTACGCACCGTTTAACTTCTATGCTCTCTGGTAGAATGATTTTTGAAAAAAGACTCCATGTCGGCCCCGAAACATTGTTCACGACAAAAAAAAAGAAAGAGCAGAGCAGTCCATGAGAACCTCATCCATAAAATGATTACAATGCTTAGAATTCATTTTAACATACGTTTCTGCCTTACGTACATCACACCTTTCTACGTATAACTTAAAGGATAAAAGCAGACAAGACATCTGTTATGTACTATTATGTTGCCCACAGTTCTTTGGTAGGAAGAGACACACAAGGTTTCCACCTCTTATACACGGAGTTATTACTCAAGCAAAACAATTGCCTTGAGGTTGAGGCGGCGAGTGCTGATAGTTTGTATTTTGTTTACACGAGAACTGTAAAATGGAGAGACTTATGACCACTCTTGTATATATATCCTGGAGATTTAATTTTGTTCTGTTAAAATAATTACAAATAAAGAGACTAATAAATGTTCCCTATAGAAATAAGTTCTCGCAACGGTGATAGTAGAGGCTGAATAAACTGAGAAAATAATCGCGCGACTTAAAATAATTACAAATAAAGAGACTAATAAATGTTCCCTATAGAAATAAGTTCTCGCAACGGTGATAGTAGAGGCTGA
>NW_013666919.1:151317-153093 GCF_000517525.1 Limulus polyphemus
TGTTTGAAAGGCACAAAGAAACATGGAGCTAACAATATTTTTAGTATCGTCTAATAATATTCATCAAAGTTCTTTGGACAGAAGAACTTCTGAGCATTTTTTGCTAGAAGTAAAACAGCTTGAAGTTTACTACATGCTATAAGTATAGTTGTGTTCTATATAGATATAGATATATCTTTTGATAAAACATTTGGTTAATAATTTTTGTCAGTATAATATATTTTTATATAGGAAATCATTGTATCGACAAACATTAAATGTTGTTGCAGTAAATGGCAAGTTTGGAATGAAACCAATGAGAAATCGAACAACTATATCAGTTAATATATCTATAAGTTGAGAATAAATAATGACACTAATTAATAGGTTATACTTAAGTTTTCAGTTCACGTTTAAAGCCTCATTCTGTAGTGGGCTCATACATTATGTTTTGTGCCATTGTCAAAAGGCCTTCATGGCTCTCTACTTCCTTTATAGCTAAACGTCACCCATCGTCAAATACCTCGTTTTCTGCTTCCTTATATACCTAAACCTAACCCATTGTGAAATATCTGTTTTATGCTTCTCTAAATAGCTAAACATGATCCTTCGTCGAATATCTGGTATTTTGCTTCCTTATAGCTAAACGCAGTCCATCGTGTAAGAGCCTGTCTTTCAACTCTTTTATATAGCTAAACATTAAACATAGCCAGTCATCGTAAAGTTGGCTTTCTGCTTTATATATATATATAAAACCCATCGTCGAATATCAAACATCCTCCTTCCTTTACAGCTAAGTATAATTTTTCACGAAAGCCTGAGTTTGTGCCTTCTCACACAGCTAAACCCATGGTCAAAGACCTTCCCTATGGCTTATTTTATTAAAGAATCTGGTAAAACTTCAATGAATAATATAAATATTTTTCTTGGCTGAATATTAGCTAAACCATATGTCACATCTTTAAATTCAAATGATTAGCCAAAAAGAAGGGGGAAGTCAATATCAATATCATCAGGTTTTTGATGGGGTTCATGTCAGGAGATTGGCTCGGCCAAGGCAACGTCTGGATACCATTTTCTTCCTGCTACTTTTGAGTGTTTCTAGCAGTGTGACACGGTGCTCTTCCTGGAACAACGTTGTGTTCTTGTCCACGAAACCCGAGAAATAAAGTGGCAAGAGTCCTTCCTTCAATATTTCGACGTATTTCGCAAAATTTATGTTGCCAACACACTTCACTAAGTTCGATCTCCCACCAACCCAAACAGCTCCCCAAACCATCACGTTGAAACCACCATGCCTCACAGTTGGCTGCAATCTGTTGAGCCAAAACTCTTGGTGAGGCATTCTCCTGACCCATATCCTTCCACTGTCCGAAAATTGAGGCTTGGTCATCATATTACTTGCCCACTTCTTTCGTCTGACTATGTTGGCAGGTCTTAATAAGGGCTTCCGTCTAGCTGCTCTGCAACGATAACCCAATCTGTGGAGAATCTGTTGAACAGATTTCGGGCTCATCTCACTAACTTTGGCCACTTCTGCAGTCGTTAACCTGGGATCCATTTCGATGCTCCTCTTGACAACCCTTTTGTCCTCTCCGATGGACCAAGACGACCCGTACGCTGCTCAGTTGTTTCCTTGCCGTGTTTCCTGAACTGCACGATAATTCTGTTGACTGTCGAAAGTGGGATTCCCAAATTCTGTGAAATTTGCCGCTGAATTATTCCACTATCTGCTTGACCAACTATCCTTCCTCTAACAAAATCTGACAATTCGAGAGAACCTGGAGTTCTAGGCAT
>NW_013666919.1:153114-154927 GCF_000517525.1 Limulus polyphemus
ATTTTCACTCTACAAACATCATCAACAACAATACTGAAAGGAAAAATAGAATTAAAGTGAAATTAATGAAAATATCGAAAATATAACTAGTGTTTAGGATGATATACATTATGGACCATCATATGAAACTCAAAACGAGAAAGGATAATAACTTCCACTCCAAGTTATCGTATAGGTTTGAAATTTTTAGTCCACTCGGGTGGCTTAGCCATAAGCGTAAGGGCTTATGCCGCTAATGTTTGAGGTTTAATCCCTGCACCGGGTGCAACCAGATAGTCCATTGTGCAGCTTTTTTGCTTGAACAGAGGAACTTGACACTTTTAATTATGGAAGCTCACTCATTTGTATTTTTCCTTGAATGATTCTTATCATAAAAATACTTATAATTGTATGCATGTATGTGTGGATCATGTTCCCACTTTCCATGTGCTAATATATAGTTTTGCAATTCGCTAAGTTTCGAGACCTTATTCGTTGTTCTTCCTTAATTATCCTGCTCACAGAGAAACTGGCTCTGTTCTGTTTACTATAAATGTATTCCTTGTAAAAGTGAATCAGAAAGGACACCATGAACATATTTTCATTTTCTTAAATTGTATATACACATACAATAACACAAAGTATTTATTTGTTAAAATACTAAGGCAGACAATATTTCTAGAATGATCCATTATTGAAGCAGTTCTGGTTATTAGGAAATCATGTTGTTGTTTTGTGTTTTTTAATACACTCTTGGAGTTCTATGATTTTTTCAAACAATATTATGGGAGATTTATTCATACATGAATGTGTTATACAAAAAACAAATTGACATAAACTTTGAAATGGTGGTTGCCCCATCACAGTTTATATTGTATGTACTTATGTTTGTGTATATGTATATTTATATAAAATAAAAGACCTTGAGAGAGATTATATTGGAAAGAAGTGGTGACATTAGCAATCAAGGTTTTCGGTTATTCTTGAATTGAGCACTTTTAGCTTACCTATATTCTTCAACTTCTGATCATTCGTAGTCAAATAACCATATAATGAATATTTTTATTTTCTGTACTTTGCCACTTTAGAATTCTGTAAGTGTAAAATAAATGTTACTAAATATCTGCCATAT
Source organism: Limulus polyphemus (assembly GCF_000517525.1). Taxonomy (NCBI): domain Eukaryota; kingdom Metazoa; phylum Arthropoda; class Merostomata; order Xiphosura; family Limulidae; genus Limulus; species Limulus polyphemus. The sequence continues at coordinate 154,226 of NW_013666919.1, forward strand.
TTGACATATATTTTCAGAGTTATTGATTGCATCTTAAAAGGTTTCCAAAAATAACAGATACTGTCAATTCTTTATCCCTTATGATATTATACTGTGTATGTAATTACATACTTTTAAAGCACAAACTGCCCTGTTGTTTTCTTAAGTTTCTAGAATACATTATATATATATATATATTTCTTTTACGAGTTTTATACGGAGTTAATTTCAATTTGTTACTCTACCATTTTATTTACTGTGCTTCGTTACCTCCTTCTCCCTTGTTGTTCTAATTGGCCGTTTTCGTTGGTAACGTGCAACGCAGTTACTTTTCCAGTTCGGAATAAATATTTGTGAACTTTAAACTACTTATGTAAAGCTACTCGTTTTTTTTTTTTTTCTGCGCATCTTTTGAAATGGTAAAGAACATAAGCCAAACATCCGACTTACTAAGCATAAGTTAGTATCGCAATATTTATGCTACATTTCTGAAGTATCGCCTGTTGTGGATCGCTAAGTTTTCAGTTTAGAAGTTACACAGCGTGGTCACAAGTAAATAGACACCACCTTTTCAGAAAAAAAATGAAAATTTTTCAGTCATATTCACATGAATTGATATATTTATAATTTAATTAATATCTAGTAGATCTTCCTTTCGCTTCGTGGAGTTCGTTGATCCTTTGGGGTATCGTGAGAACCATCTCGTCAATTTTAGATTGTCGG
>NW_013666919.1:155495-156683 GCF_000517525.1 Limulus polyphemus
CTATTTACTTGTGACCACTCAGTGTATATACATGTTTATTAATTCCTTACTGTTTTTTTTGTAGTAACAAATTTAGGCTGAACTTTTGATGATTGATTTAGAATTAAAATTTCACAGAATAGCATTTGCAATTCACCCTGCAGCTCAATTTGTATCCGAGATTAATTTATATTGTCTACTTCACCACGTCTGTTTAAATTTCTATTGTACATTGCAACATGTATATTACTTTGATACATTTGTTTTATCCTAATATATTTTTACTTTGCAGTCAGCAGTACTTTAGCCGTTCAAGATAGTATTTTATTAAAAAGATAGTTTAGACTTCATTACGATAAAATGTTTTCCTAATATTAGAAAAATTATTCAAAGTTAGAAATACGTCTTCCAGATACACAGAAACAACTTTCTCTTTGCTCTGTTGATCAAATACATATACAATAAGGAAATTCATTAGAACGTTATATTTTGTGTATTTACTACTTTTTTAATGTTGATATCAGCACATTTCATGCCTATAAAGAAGGACTGGCAAAATCAGTAACCAAAAATCTTCCTTTGAACCTTAATTTTAATCGTTTATAAGTATTCCACTTTCAACTATAATTTGTGTTCGCAGCATATATTTGTTAAATGTGACCGTTCTACGTAGTGGACTACTGTGCCCTTACAATAGAACAATCATGATGTCATTCACTTACTTAACTACAATTAAACGGTATGACACAGTTGCATCGCACGAAGAAAACTTCACAAAACTGTATCCCAAACTATTACTATTGCTAATTATTACTGTTATAAACAACAATATCTGTACATAGATATATATTTGTACTATCTTACATATATATATCTGTATTTTAGCTGTATGTCATCTAGTTCCTGTATCACATTTTCTGCATTTATAGTTTCAAAAAGACATCACGGGAACTGCGGTCCGATATTTAAGCTGTTTCGAAGCAAAATACATATTGTAAAGAAAGACGTGGTAGCTTAGCAGCAGTATGTTGACTTAATATGATGTATTTTGGAAGTTTGTTTTACTAGGTCATAGTAACAGATATTGTTTGTTTGTTTGTTTTTGGAATTTCGCGGAAAGCTACACGAGGGCTATCTGCGCTAGCCGTCCCTAATTTAGCAGTGTAAGACTAGAGGGAAGGCAGCTAGTCATCACCACCCACCGCCAAC
>NW_013666919.1:157612-159928 GCF_000517525.1 Limulus polyphemus
TATGTTGACTTAATATGATGTATTTTGGAAGTTTGCTTTACTAGGTCATAGTAATAGATATTTCCAGTTTGCCATAGTTAAACATATAAGGTACGAACATGAAACGAAAGTGGTTAAAAATTAAATATAAAAATAATTTTACCTGACAATTCACTTGGTTATTCTGATTCACATCCTAAAATTCTCTAATTGTTAAAATTGGTGATATATATATATATGGCACCTATATCACTACTATTTTTATCATATCTCAGCCGGCCTGATGAGCTTTGGTATTGGACCAAAGGCTTTGTCAACACAGGATATAACAAATGTATAAACATACTATAAACATTATCTCCATTGCTTTCACTCATAGGTTAGTAGAATTTCAAAGAAAAAAGAATTAACAGGTTTGACTTGCTAACTCAGGAGATGAGCACTGTCTTAAAATCATAATATCAGAATACACTGTGTGGATAGGTTTGACTTGCTAACTCAGTACATTAGTGCTGTCTTAAAATCATAATATCAGAATACACTGTGTGGATAGGTTTGACTTGCTAACTCAGTACATTAGTGCTGTCTTAAAATCATAATATCAGAATACACTGTGTGGATAAGTTTGACTTGCTAACTCAGTACATTAGTGCTGTCTTAAAATCATGATATCAGAACATACTGTGTGAACAGGTTTGACTTGCTAACTCAGTAGATCAGCGCTGTCTTAAAATCATGATATCAGAATATACTGTGTGAATAGGTTTGACTTGCTAACTCAGTAGATCAGCGCTGTCTTGAAATCATGATATCAGAATATACTGTGTGAATAGGTTTGACTTGCTAACTCAGTAGATCAGCGCTGTCTTAAAATCATGATATCAGAATATACGGCCCGGCATGGCCAGGTGGTTAGGGCGCTCGACTCGCAATCTGAGGGTTGCGGATTCGAATTCCCGTCACACCAAACATGCTCGCCCTTTCAGCCGTGGGGGCGTTATAATGTGACCGTCAATCCCACTATTCGTTGGTAAAAAAGTAGCCCAAGAGTTGGCGGTGTGTTGTGATGACTAGCTGCCTTCCCTCTAGTCTTACACTGCTAAATTAGGGACGGCTAGCGCAGATAGCCCTCGTGTAGCTTTGCGCGAAATTCAAAACAAACAATCAGAATATACTGTGTGATATTTTGTTGTTGTATAATACTTCACACATTTGTCAATTCATATTTCTAATTAATATTGTTGTGGGTAGTTTTTCATAACTTACGGTCAAAATAATATGCACTTCTTGGTTCGAAATTTCAATACACTTTTTTTTCTTAGGTCCAGTTGTTTTCCAATGTGAGAAACTTTGCTTTGGACTAAGATTTGTTACAGCATGGTTAAGCATGTGTTCCACTATATAGATATAGTAAGTATTTTGTGACTTTCCGAGTTTGGTTTTTATAATTTCCATTCAATGTTGGACTTGCATGTCATGTTATAATTAGTAGAGATTCTTGAATTATTCACGATGGATATTCGGCAAATGTTTTGAACGCTAGCAGTTTTTTCATTTATGTATACATAGTGACTTGTTGCCAGTTATCTTTTAACTTTTACAAACTTAACAAAATAAGTCGCAGCTTCTGGTGATAATTGATATATGACAGTTTTGAACAGTATATCTGGTGCACGTGTCGAGTGTTTGTTTATGATTCAAATGTTGTATAACGTGTTTCTAGTCTAGTGAACCGCACATACTTCTCAATGGTAAGTACTAATGGTGTTTATTTGTTTCTGATGATAGTGCGTGAATGGTCAATTCTTTCTACTCTTCATATTATTGTAACATTCTTTTGTTTATTTGCTATCTTGATTCGGGAGTCCCTACAAAAAACAAAAACAAAACTGGCCTTTTAGGTATTTTACTACTTTTGCCTTTGAGTTGGTTACTCTTTGTTAACACGTAAAATAAACTTAATTAACTTTGTTTTTGTCACCGATAAAGAAGCCTAACATTTAGAAACTGAGTGTACTTTCTTATTCAATGTAGTTGCTTATTTCTTATAGAACATGGAATAGTCTTTTTGCAAAATACTGAAAAATTTACAAGTAAACTTAATTCATTATGTTCACAACAATTAAGTAATATGGTGGCTTTAATCTTCGTGATGACAGAAGAATATTAAAACTGAACGGACAAGTCTATTAAATACCTAAAACTTTACGTTAAGCTGATGACAAAAAATACAAAAATACTCTATGAAAACGTTATACATAAAATTAGAGTTAATCTAAAGTAGTTATTGTGCTATCTTAGTAACCATTCTAATGATAAATTTCATATATATATATA
>NW_013666919.1:160916-171065 GCF_000517525.1 Limulus polyphemus
ATTTCTTATAAACTCTGCTCTTAACGTTCCGTTGAAAGAAGTATCCAACAAGTGCTCTACTAAATTTCTTATAAACTCTGCTCTTAACGTTCCGTTGAAAGAAGTATCCAACAAGTGCTCTACTAAAGATCTTATAAACTCTGCTCTTAACGTTCCGTTGAAAGAAGTATCCAACAAGTGCTCTACTAAAGATCTTATAAACTCTGCTCTTAACGTTCCGTTGAAAGAAGTATCCAACAAGTGCTCTACTAAAGAAACCAACACACAGGTCATTATTTTACAATGCCTAAAAACTCGCATGCAAAGAATGCACTTCCGACTTTATTTCATAAGACATATAACGTAGAGTTTTATACCTTTCCTTTTAATCTATGCATATTCTTTGTGCTTATATAGCAACATTTTTAAGGTCTCGAGTTTCAGGTTTATCGTGATTTGCTAAATGGAGCTCTGGGTCTACACCAATAATCCGCAGACCACAGTTTGGGAGCCTTTGTTCTAGTTTATTACTTCAAATCTAGGGACAACTAGCGCCAATATTTATCGAGAATATTTTCGCGAAATTCAACAAATAAAAACAACGTATAACCGATTAAAATTATCATAAAATAAAGTAATTTATATTACTGGTTGATAGAAAGAAAACGTAACTATAAACTCTTAAAGGATATATTCATAATGTTTTTACTTATTTAACTCAAAAGAAAAATACGAGAAGCACGTAAAAACATTCTTCATGCTGACTTGATGAAGTAACGATACCCTAAACATTTCATTATTTCCAAATATATACTATTTCCCCCTATCTCGTTGTTTACTTTCAAAAGTTATGTTTCTTCTGTTTCGCACCCTCCCCTCTAAAATGACTCAGCGGTAAGTCAGACAGCTTACAACGCTAAAAATCGGGTTTCGATACTCGTGGTGGGTATAGCACAGATAGCCCATTGTGCAGATTTGTGCTTAATAAGAAACAAACCTGTTTCGCTTCAAAAACCTAGACTGGGGGAGTTAATCATATTTACGTCAGTACTAAAGATTTTCTATAAATGTGCTAAATGTGCAAAAAAGTTTATAAAATATGCATTTGAACGAGTGTACGTCTACTATACCTTGCATCATTTCGTAATAGGAAACTAAATAACAAATAGTATAGATCGTGCTATTTTATTAATGGATATATTGCAAGTACAATTCACAAAATGATAAACAGTATAAAGCACCAGAGGAAGGGAAATATACTTGTATCAGATATATATTTTGAAACCGGATCCCAGAACCCCCCCCGCTAGACTGGGATTACAATATGACAAAAATAAAAGAAGTAATTTGTAAATGTAATTCATAACTAACGAGCTGATTATTGGATTCTAGAAATCTATTAATACATCTTTCACTTCTTGGTCATTAAAATTTGCATTAAGAGCCTTATTGAGACTAATTTTTCACGTAAAAATAAAATTTTAAAAATAGTTTATATATAGAAAAAGCTATTTTTCGTTAACTTTTTTACCACTCGAATACTTGAAAACCACACGTAAATTATTATTAAACGTTAATCGGAAATGATGCTTTATTTTGAAAGATGAGCAGAAGACGAAACAACTTATTTTGTTGAATTATAAACAAAAACGGTGGAAATTTACGATTGATGTTTAGCACAAAAGGCTATCTGAAGTACGTGTCGCATGGATCGAACCCCTAATTTTAATGTTATAAACCCTCAAGGTTTCCACTAAGCCCCCGGGGGGGGGGGAGGATACTGAGGAAAATTATACTTACATGTCCAAAAGTCGTTAAATTAGTTCTTTCCCTATTTTATCATATCTAGTTTCCTGTTACCAACATAGATGTACATCGTGGTGTCACGCTACAATGTCTTAAAACCTGTAAGAATATGTTAACTTGGACGCTAAACGACCAGGAACAACTTGCTGACAATAGCGTGATAAACTGCAGCGAGATTAAGTAAACGCTTTCTTATGGAGTGTTGTAGGAAGTCTCTGTTGTTTATAACGACGAAGATTACTATTGATCTGATTCCGTAATTATGATATTTAATCAAACCAAGAGTTTTTGTGTTGTTTTTCTTATCTGAGGACACCATTACTTGAGTATATCTAGTAATAATGAGTTCTAAATACCACTAGGTGTTGGTTAAAGAGAAGAACGGGGTGTGATTGAATTGGTGAGCCGTTTATCTTGTAATAATGAGTTCTAAATACCACTAGGTGTTGGTTAAAGAGAAGAACGGGGTGTGATTGAATTGGTGAGCCGTTTATCTTGTAATACTGAGTTCTAAATACCACTAAGTGTTGGTTAAAGAGAAGAACGGGGTGTGATTGAATTGGTGAGCAGTTTTAGTTTTTGTTTTTCTTTACTTTTTCAAAGGTTTCTACTATGACTAAGGAATCTTACAAAGTTTGAAATAAAATTTCCGTTTAACATTATTGTCGAAACTTTGAAGATATCTTTGTGACAGGTTGTTGTAAATAGTAATATGTACATGAATATATATATATATATTTCTAGCACTATTTAAATAATAATCAGAGTGAATAATTATTGTTGCCTTTCTCATGATATATGCCAAATATCCCAGTTACAGTGTTAATATCTCATAAACTACATGTTTAACAGAAATATGATTCTTAAGGTTAAGAATATGCTTTGTAGTAAAAAAGTTTAATAGTCCAATTATATGGATTGTGACAAGTCCAAATGTATACCTATTGGCGGAACTTATAATTTCTGATTCTGTTTCATGACTTATGCAAATATATAAAATCAAGTCGCAAATGATTTATCATTTTAAACCCATTAATCATGCAGATCGCGATTCGTTGAACATATTTCTATTTGTGCGGTCTGTACATGATTAGAAAACAACAGGAACAGTATGGACCCTTTGAATGCACATGGAGAACGATTCAAGTTCTACTGTCTTTATTATTTGTATTGATACGTCTTTAGCAAAATCAAAGTGAGTTAAATTCTTCTTTTATTTCTGAGCGGCAAAAACATAAATAGTTTGAATAAATCTAACAATCACGCTTAATAAATCACTGATCACTTCAGATGCCTCTTCCTTTCTTCACCAGTTTTTATATGGTGTGTGTGTTGTTAAATGTGGAGTTTTCTTGCTGTTATTATTATTTGTTTTTTTACAGTCAATAATAAAATGGAAGAAAGCATCCAAAGTTTTTCAGGGATAGCTTTTTTCGACACACAGACATATATGTATCTCTACAGTATAACTCTCGTGAAGAGCGTCTGAAAATTATAGCTTCATAGTTTTTCCTGATGTTATCGATGGCGGCTGGGAAGACCGCTCACCGGGTCCGCCGCGGCATTGTGCCGACTCCCCACGGTGAAGCGAACAAAGCACGAGCCTACCATCCCGGACTGGGGCCGCCCGCGGTGCGGTCTCCGCCATCTTTGCCGGCTCAGCGTGAGCCAAGCCGTTGGAAATATACTAGCCCCATTGCCGAGTTACTGGATGATCTTGTGTTTGAAAGACCGGGTGACATACGCTCTCCCTCCAAGTAATGACATCGATACACGACTAAAACATTACAAGCCACTCAAGGATGATGTACCAGTAGACTTGGAGAACGAAAGAACTTCTAATTTTTCAACTATATCCAAAATGAATGCTATAAACAGAAATCATTGACACATTTATATAAACACATTTAAAATTTATTTTGTGATGCATTTGCAACTTGCCACACAGTATTCATCTGTTCTGGTAGATGAAACAATAACATTTATTCATTGACAATTACATCAAGGTGTACCTAATACAAAAAAATGCGATTTGGGCAGATATATACAAATATATATGTATATAACATTCTGCAAAAATAAAGAAATAATTCTGGTGAATATCTTAAAGATATAATAGAAAAATATAATTCATTGATATTAGAAAAACACGTAGGTTTAAAAAATTAATTTAAGGTAAAAATACAAAACTAAAACCATCAATTATATCTAAGATTCAACAATAATCTATACGTGAATTAAAGAAACAAGAATACTGAGAAAGAAATCTCTTAAAATAAATTAAACATTCAACACGACATCCTTACGTCAAAACGAAATGACCGTTACTTATTTCAGACTGCGTATTTATTTGTTTTTACCGTATTTTTATTTTTGAAATAAATATCTGTGATCAAATGCATATTATAATCATCATAGCTACTCATCATATTTAAAAAACTACAGTTTGAAAAATCCATTTCCCGAATAATAAATTGGGCGTTCAGAAAACACTATGATATATAACACCTCATTAACTTTAGCTTATTCTGTACAAATTAGGCCAAACTTTGCCATTAATGAAGAAATTTAAGTACAGGCTGTTGTCGACATGAAGACATTTATAGCATCGCTTTTCATAATTGTTATTTTATCACACAGTTTTGTAAGGGTTTGAGAAACTTTTATTGGCAGTGATTCGTTTGTTTTAAAAACCTATAAAAGTGCGATAATGGATATTATTTTACAGGAGCGTTTGACTGATTTTGAAAGTTCAAGTTCGTTTTCTGTAGTTTCAACTAAGTACAGAAAGTTGAGCTGTCGTCTGTTTACTTTTATTCACCTTTGTGGAGGACAGTAATTGGTAAGATATAATTATATATATATATATAGTAAAATGTGTCACAACGTATCGAACTCGCACGAAACAAATGTGTTAGAAAAATCAGTCTATTAAATAATATCTCACAACTAGCCGATTAACAGGATCAACTCTAGATCTTTACATTTCACTCAGATATTCACACTTTAACAGGAAAACTTCACACCCTTAAACTTGCCTCAGGTATCCGTACTTTAACTGGCAGGCCTCACATTTAAAATTTTGATATTAATAATTCAACTTCAAAACCTTACACTTGTTTTAGATATTCACTTTAATTTGTACATCACTTCTAACTTATTTATATTGACATTTTCAATTAAAAATTTTACCTTTGACTTGGATATGCCCTTTAATTAGCATATCAGTTCTAAATTATTGATATTAACCCTTTCACCCCTAGATTTTTTACGTTCACTCATACATTTATACGTTAAAAATGGGAAACTCCTACCTAACTTATTGATATTAATACTTTTGTTTCTATAACTTTACACTTAATTTAGATATTCACACCTTAGCCATTTTTCACACCTCTTTAATTGCGAAAGGCTTATTAGACACATTTTCTGAGCTTTTATACTATCATTAAATTAGTCTTACATCCTATAAGGTTGTAAAATGATAAGATATAACAATTTTAGATTTAACAAATCTAATAGTTATTTGAGTGAATGGTAGAAAGTCTTGGTTATTTGTAGTAAATAAAAGGTTAAATCACGGCTCATGACGTCACTGCAGTGCATTAGTGTTCAGTTTGGTAATTGTGATAGATTTGAGAAGTATTGCCACTAAATCGACCTAACTTCGCTTCAAACCAAAACAATTTCTTGTTCAGCTGGCTCTAATGCTGAGGAAAGACACATAAATGTTTCTATGCAGTTTCACGTCTTTCACTCTTGGAGTGATAGCGTGAAAAATAACACCTTAGAAATATCGTATTTATTTGAACTCCCTGATTTTCTTTTCAAACAATATTAAGAAAATTCAATTAAAATTTAATTTTGGACTTTCTAATTTATCTCATCCACAGTTTGAAGCATGTCCTCTTAAGTTTCTCAGTCTGATACGATAATGTAAAAGTACTTTATTCAAACGTTATAATTTTAAACCTTCGTACAGCATTTTCAAAACTCTCAATATTCTTCTTCAAATTTATATGTGTTATCAATGATAAAATATTACACTGGCACGTTGTTCGATTAAAAATGTACCTGTCATAGAAATAAAAACACCATTTTATTTTACTAGAAATATAAATATATTTGTTAAATTCAATGACCAAAATAGCTTTTCTTTACAAGATGCTCAGAGTTTTCAGCTTACGAATAAGACCTCTGCTTTGAATTTATATTTTTGGCATAGTAGCTTATAATGATTTTCGGTGTGGTATGCAGCCATCTATTTTTAATAAGTTGGGATCAGAATCAGACAACATAAGCCCTTGGAGACAGTCACTATGTGATAATATACCAAAACATTCAATAGTTTTTACGTTTTTTTTAAATATAAAATAGAATCGTGGCTGTCACAAAGTTATCTCAGAAAGTTCGTCAAAAGAAAAGTACAAAAGCCAACATTATCTCGGCATGGTGCACAACAACTGTGCAAGTTAATCATCATATACTTGACAGAAAGAAAAGTCCTCTATTATTAAAGTTAAGCTACATAAGAAAATTTAGGTTCAGTCAACCGAATCACGCACTCCGTATGGGGCACTGTCGTTTTTTATCTTATCAGAACGTGACCCAAGTCTAAATATCAGCATTACATATATTATACATAGCTACGAGTATGAAGACCTTTTCTACATATATGTATTATAATCGCAATAATATATTGCACTGAGTTAATTTAAACGTAAAAATGTTCCCAATGCTTCTATATTTGCCCATAAAATTAAATAATAAAACCTACACAGAAGCTGAAACTATAGTTATATATATATATGCGAATATGCTATGTTCTTTGACCGTTGTGGCAATAAGGAGATATTCTGTTGTTTGGAGACTCAGTGAATTACTTTTATTTCTGTGACCTTTTTTGTGTTTTTTCTTTCTTGTGCATCAGTCTCTTGCTGCGTTCGGGCGTGAAATTTCAGCGCCTGTATGACTCGATCTGCCACGGTTCTTGAGTTTCCTCGACAGAATTACTGTTCCAAGAGTTGGACCAGAACTCGTGTGATGAGCCCCAACCGTGCCCAAATCCCACACTGATGTGAGCCTCATCCGTCAAGCTCGGCAGGAGCGTGGAGTGAGCTCACGCGGTTCTCTCCGGGCGGACAGCCAAGGAATACGGTAGACGATCTATGGTAGCCCTAACAGCATAAACCCTCTTGAAAGACGGCAGAAAACCCCAGGTTTCGGCTCTACCACGATAGTTCTGCACTCACTGTTAGGGGTTTTCCGATAACTACGAAAACCTTTTTCGTTTAGCTAAGACTGGCTATATAAACCAGCTCCATCCCTTGCTTGCTGAAATCACAGTGATAAAACAGTGATGAACTAGCAAGGATAGATCGGTGTAGGTGGGCGATGATGTCGGTTGTTCTTTTGTAGATGGAGTGTCTAGACTATGAACAGCAACAGTCCATTTTTCAGTTTTCGACGCTATTCTCAGCAATCTCACAATAGTGTGTTATTTAGTGAAAATATTAGCTACCTAAATTTATTGCCCAGACAAGCCAAATGACAGAAAACAACAACAACAATGCTTGATGACAAGGAATTGGACCGAAATTATTTGTAATGTAATTGAGCAGATTGAGCCATATACACGACAATGGAGAATTTAGAAGAAAACAATGTGCTAACAATTCGATATAGCACAATCATTATATGCTTTCGTTATACATTTTCTTTGTTTCTTCCTTTATTACTCCACCATATACCATTCATACATATATTTTCCTCTACATCACTTACTACTTCCTTACTTTGTTCAACTCTTTTTTTTTTTCTAATTCATTTCTTTACATCTTTAGTTCTGTTGCTAAGTTCTTATACAGAAAGATATCCCACGTTCAAGAAAATTTTCCAAAATGAAAGAGTTGCCCTGAAATATCTTTCGCTTGGACTACAGCACGGAAACTAATATGAGTCTTTTACCATGCCTCAGACAACTGGTTTGACGTAAAGGGTAAGTTAGAGTTAATTGTACAATTTCATTTTTTCATAAATTTAAATTATTATTCTAACTTATATATATTTTCTACATGTACATATACGTACTGCCACTTCAATGGTTGTGAATGTCTGCCAGGCGGAGCTGTGTTTTTAAGAATGAGATTAATGTGTGTTTTCAAATAAAACAGATATGCTCTTACTTTTTATTTTTAATCCAAATCACATATTATCAATAACTGTGTATTTTGTGCCTTTTAAATACACGTAATGAACAATCTCTATGTATATTCCAGACATTAGATGAAGTATTAGTTTGCTACTATTGTCAAATATTATAGCACCTGATGTATATTTAAGCTGATATCTGGTGTTTTTAACACTTACAAAAAGTTTTTTTTTCATCAGTGTTAAAATATAATCTCATTTCGTAAACTTGAAAATATGATTTTCTTTGTGTGATTGTTTATTTATTAACTGTCTCAAATGTTATTCTTCACACTGCATGTAATTTAAACGCCCAGATTTCAAACTACGTGAAAATAGGTACAAGATTTATTGCCTCAAAAAGGCGATAAAACCCCCAAGCTTTTTACTATCATGAACACATATATTCTTTGCAAGTGTTTCAAACCAAATTAATTCAATTTTCAAGAAGCTTGGAGGAGTAAAAACCTTGATTAAACAGCATTTACAGCTAAATTCATGTTATTTCGCGTTGAAATATTCACATTTTGTTATAACGTTACTTGTTCTTTGAAATTTCACGCAAGCCAACATGCAGGATGTTCGATATTTTTCATAGAAGCGAATTATAATTTTTCACAGAATACTTCAAGAATGCCTTAGAGGCGCTTTTGTAAAATACACGAAAAAGTCAAAATAATTTCTAATTTACTTTAATCTCTATCACCAAATCTCGAAAATGTTATCATTCTCAAATTCTTCAGTATGAAATGAAGTTAGTGGACTAGAGGAAACGAACGATAGGAAGAACCAAAATACTTTGTTATATTTGTTATTACACAAAAACGGTGGGAACAGATTTTTATTTCATTGCATCTTATGGTTAGGGCACTCGACTCGCAATCTGGGTTGCAGGTTGAAGCTCTTCACAGAACATAGTCGCCCTTTCAGCTGGGGGGGGGGGGCGTTATAATTTACAGTCAATCTCATTTTTCGTTGGTAACGAGTAGCCTAAGATTTGGTGGTGAGTGATGTTGACTATCTGCCTTTCCTCTAGTCTATCACTTCTAACTTAAGAACGGAACAAACAAACTTCAGGTGAAAAGCGTTCCAGAAGGAGTTAAATATTTAAGGTGATACATTCGGAACCTTCTCCTGACGGGCATGCTACATTCCCATAATTGTTTATATGTGGTTTAATAGTGTTTTTATCCAACTGTGTATTCTACTTCGAGCGAGTAAATTTATCTATAGCAAGTAATGTCACTAATAATTGTGCCAGACTTGAAAAAAGCCTTTTTGAAATTATAAGATGAAAAATAGTTTTAACATTATTAAATACAATAACGAGTAACCATTAAAAACCCTGTTGGTTTGTTTTTGAATTTCGCGCAAAGCTGCCCGAGGGCTATCTGCGCTAGCCATCCTTAAGTTAGCAGTGTAAGACTAAAGGGAAGGCAGCTAGTCATCACCACCCACCGCCAACTCTTGGGCTACTATTTTACCAACGAATAGTGGGATTGAGCGTCACGTTATAAAGCCCTCACGGCTGAAAGAGCGAGCATGTTTGGTGGGACGGGGATTCGAATCCGCGACCAGCAGATTGTGTGTCCAGCACCCAAACCACCTGGCCATACCGGGCCCCATTAAAAAACAATTATCCTTTATTAATTAAAAAACATATTTCAAATATACAAGAGTCAGTTTTATTAATGCTACAATGTTTATGAACATCTCGGAAAGTGTTATGTTTATAGAAGAAAAAAAGGTTTATAACACAGCAATTCATACGATTTATTCTAAGTGTATAGTTATGTTAAAAAAACAACAACAATAAATACAAAGAAAACACAGTTTTGATTTCCGTGTAATGTAAATAAATGTGTAAGTTTACAAGATTCTCATCGTTGTGAAGATTTCCAACTAGAAAAATTCCTTTCGACTAATAAATTAGCAGTCAAATCTTATAAATGTTTATTTTTTGAGAAACATCTCATGTTTTCGAAGGAATATTCTAAGTAGCTTAAAGAGGTATTAACCTTTAGGGAATATTTTTTAAAATACTTTTCTCTTGTGTTTTCTCATTTTACCACATTATCCAAACTAAAGTGTGCCTGAGCGCCTTATCCACCTGGCCATGCCGGACTCACAATCTGAGGGTCGCGGGTTCGAATCCGCATACCACCAAACATGCTC
>NW_013666919.1:172117-182270 GCF_000517525.1 Limulus polyphemus
CCTCGTGTAGCTTTGCGCGAAATTCCAAAAAACAAACAAAAAACAAACCAAACTAAAGTATTATTGATGCTATAATATCAACTTATAATAAATATAAGTTTCTAATTCTACCTCGGTTAAGTGATTTGTAAAAATAATTGTTACATAGCTTCCTCAGAATACCTGTTTGAAAATTATCAATCTTAATTGCTTATCACTGCGCAGTGCATTTTTATATTCAAGCGAAGGTATTATAATATGTTCGAAACGATTCGTTCTGACCATAGCCATTCATTTTAATAGTGTAATATGATTATTTTTAAATCTCACAAGTTCAAATAATTAAATCAACAAATGATTTATTTATATAAAGGTGCAAAATATTCTTATGATATAAATATTAGCTAATGTAAATCAGCTAATTCTAAAAAATTATATGACAGAAAAGAATATTTTGCTTGGAATATAAAGACAATACAATAAATGTATTTTATTACACAGTTTTACGTGAATTTTTTCACAGTGTCAGGATATAATTATTGTATAATATACATCAAATCTCCTTCTCTTAAATTTAAAGTCAAGCTTTAAAATTGTCTAAAATATCCTACTTCATATATTTTACAAGGTAGGCTACCATGGCTATCACGACCATTGAATGTGAATTAAATCAATCTGTTACTTAAAACAAAATCTTATGATTGTATTAAGATAATCTTCAAGATTGGCAACTTCTTTTGTTTCTAAGGCTCAAATTATCTCTGAATCAATTGGATTGTCAAAATTTACAGATAATTAGACGAAGATAAACACAATTGATTAGGACAACTGTCCATGCTTTGGACTGGAAACGGATCCGAGTATATACTCTCACTTCCAAAAAAAAACAAAAAAAAACTCATCTTTACTAAAATCCTTTTTGACGAAAAATATCTACTACTCTGTGAATATAATGAATTGTTAAGGCTTCGCTGTATCCAAGTACTTTTTGTCATGCCAAATAAAGAGGGCCAGTCACACTTTATAAAAACGATTTACATATGCTAACGCTGTGGTGGGATGTCGCTATAAATGCGAGATTTAGCGCCACGAGTGATATTTTTAGCACATATATATTTAGTTCACTGCGACTGTCTAACCATTCGATAGTGCAATGCTATCATGAGTAGGCTTATGTCCGGAGGATTATTTCACAGCCTTTACCGAAGAAGGATATTCATATAGTAAAATTATTAAAGGACATAGAGCCAGAAGACAGCATTTAAAAGAAAGGATTAAATATTCAATCCTCTCCGTGGAAGTAGAAAAGCTCCAACAGTAAGGCGTTTACTATAGCAAAGGGATTTGAAACTCATCTCAAGCCAATCCGGACCAACATTCTCATCTGCAAAGTAAAGGTTATAGTTATGTGAAGTATCCTACTTAAAAATTCATTGTGATAACGCTGGACATATTTCTTTGTAGAGGTAACAACTCAGTAAATAAGAATATAAAGTTGAAGAAGCCTCACAAGTTTCAAGTTTAAGAAAACTGGCCAAAAAATTGGAATCACAGCAAGCTCCCTTTGACCGCATGTTAAGTTCTTCGATAGAGCTCCAATGGTTTTTGTATCTTTGGTCTGCTTAAATGTAGTCTTGTTAACCGAAGTACACATACAGTAAAAGGTCTATGAAAAATGTATCAAGATGTACAGCTTAAAGTGACCTTGCCGTCCTTCGCAGAAACTTCTTAAAATAAATATTACAGTGCGTAATCGTGGTCTCATATTGAAGCACGTACATTCGAATATAGAGAAAATGGTTCTGAAGGGAATATGGGACCTGAAACATTCTTCTTGTAAGTAAGAATAAGCCTCAGTAAAGTGAAATTTTCAGCAGTTATTATCAAATATGTCTTAACTTCAGCACAAACTTAAAGTTAATATTTTTAAGGCATTTATACGTAAACTTTAAATGACATTAATAATTATAATTTATTTCACAGTTAAAGTGTTTATGGGTTTACTTGAATCTCCTAAAAGGAAGGTCACAGAAATAAAAGCATTACCTATTTTAACAGTATTATATGCACGCTATCTAAATGTCACCAATGGAAGAAGTAGTCGACAACGAAAATAGTATAGAAGGTCTTGTTCAGTTAATCACTGATAATTGTTATAACACTTATTGGACAGAAAAAACACTCGTGGTTATCGAACGTCAATCATTTCAGATGTGCAGACAACAAAAAATAAAAAAAAAACGTTACGTCCTTTCTTTTCTTCTCTCTTTTTCTATATATATCACTAAGCACGGTAGTGCTTAATATGTAGAGATGTGCCTAGATGAAAATGGCTGAAGCATATTATGTATTGCTCATCATAGTTTCAAATCTCTCTTATAGCAATCTAAGAGACTTTTATAAACACCTAACTTAGGCTTTAGAGGTTTGGAATAAGATATTAGGACCTTCAGTTTAATCAAAGAACATCGCTAAAGTAAAAAACCGGCGAGTAGCGTAACAGCTAAATGTTCTGTTGATTATACTGATTTTGGCGTCAGAAGGGCTAGCTAGCTCACCAATGTTTGAAGTTGTTGCCATGATTTACACACTAAAATGTTGCATTTTAAATTGGGAGTGCAGAAGCAGTATAGCGTTTCGCTAACTTCAACATATGATGTCCGTTAAGATAACTCACCACGCCAGGCTAAAACTGCTGCTTCATAGCGACTGCCATTAATTAAAAAATATTCATTGGTATTGCTTAAGAAAAACAACAGGGGAAACAAATAAAAAAAATGACAACATAAGGATGACGTATGGATGGCAATGCCAAAAAGTACAGAAACAAGTTATGATGAATACAGAAAAACATACAATAATCCCATCATAAGTAACCACTGACTCAATGTTACAAACTTATGGGAATTAGCCATTGTAAGACTTTATAGCATTATTCAGTTTAAATGTTTTTATTCAAACCTGGATTCGTGAAAATAAATGGAATTGAACAGTTACTTGAAGATAAAGTTTTTCTTGGAAAGATTTGGCTACTTATGTACGGACTTTTGTATGGTTTTATGCATTCATCCGTAACTTATTTCTGTACTTTTTGACATTGCCATCCCTACATCGCCCTTATTTACTTCACTTTTTTTACTTGTATATATTGCGTTCAAACGACAAATTTGTCTGATTATTGCAAATTCCAAATCTTTTGCAATTCACCTGTACAAAATAATTCCACAAACTTACTATGGTGTATGGTGAATTCATTTTGTTTTATTTTACCTTTTCAAATTTTCCAGTTAATTTTTAAATATCATATTCTATAGACATTATTTATTTGTTTATTAGAATTTGGGGCATTTAATATAATATAGTTTTCTTTTTCCATTCACTGAGACTAAAAGCCAAAGTGACGACATCTAGAATCACTAAAAATATCATTTTGTATGTTTCGCTATCACTATACTACTTTTTCCGAAAATTTGAAAACAAGAAATTAATTTTGCACTGGCAGAAACCTGCAAAATATCTGCTGTTATATTTGTATCTTTATTGCAACAGTACTTCTTTAAATACATGACTTCTAGAATAATACAAAATAATTATATTCGCAGACACCGACATTATAAGCTCACTTGTCTAAGGCCTAACATTAGTTAAGCCTTTATTAAGCACAGCCTATATTCGATAAAGAGATAAATTAACACTGTAACTTGTGTGCGTTTTTTGCTTTAGATTAGTTAGGGCTAAATTTTACCGTACTTGATACTATAAATAAATAAACTTATAACGTTATTCTGTTACCTAACGTTAGACATTTTTAAAACTTTGATAACCTTTTAATATGTTGCTGTACAAAATTTTTAGTAAAGTATATTTACATCCGCCTTTTGTTTACATTGAAATAAAATGCGTGCGCACATAAGTTTTTAGACAGTAAGGTGCGCACGCATTTCCAGGATAGACAAAAACCGAGTAATATTATAAAAGATAAATATTTGAATTTGTTTATATTTAAAGACGTGTTGTTTTACTTTTTTTTTTATTTCGGCAAATGAGTATTTGCACTTAATAACGTAACACCAGGAAACAAACGGTAACAGCTGTTTACTCGTAATGTGGATCTGTTGATTTTGGTAATAATTGTTCGTAAAATGATTCAACAAGATGTGAAGAATAAACAGTTAAAATTGTGTAGCTGAAATCATACAGGTAATGTACACCAAAATGTTATATAAAAGTAAGTCACACTTTGTAGCTTTTTGCAGGTTTTTTTTTAAAGTGACCCCTCGGGTCAGAAACACAGGCATAATTTTTCACTCTGGCATCTTGAATACAGGAACTCAAAACTACTCATAGCTAAGAAAGATAATAAATAAATATATATAGAATTAAAAATCAAAACATATACACTATTATATAAAACGACTGGGATGAAGCATATAGTTATACAGAATTAATAATCATTTTAGAGAACATAGTATGAGTGAGCGTTAGCATGCACTAAGTACAAATTCCAGTCATATATTGTAGCCCCCCAGTAGCACAGCGGCATGTCTGCGGACTTACAACGCTAGAATCCGGGTTTCGATACCCATGGTGGGCAGAGCACAGATAGCCCATTGTGTAGCTTTGTGCTTAACTTAAAAAACAAACAAACATATATTGTATATGCGTGTATTATATATATATATAAACAAGTATATCTCATAGGAAAACGTTTTACACGAGACTCAACGGCTAGTTATTGTAATAAGATTTAGCCTAACATTAAAGTTTATCATCTGATTTGTACAAATAAATTATTGCTAATTTTCGTTGTTGTTTCATCATCCATATCTTAGTTTGTTTACTATTGTATTATGATTGTTTGGGATAACCCACATAAAATTATAAATATTGTTATTTTCTTTTCTTATGTTTTGGAAGTCAAAGCGTGTGGGCTTTTGAATTTCACCATCTCCTGTACTGTTAGAGGCAAGCATTTAAGTTGAGTTGCACCAAGAACCGTAATGAGAAGATTGAAAGATGGCTGTGAAGCCGCTATATTGGAAGTTATAAACAAAATAAGTAAATTATTCACAGCTACTTAAGCTGGTTCATGTTAACGTTTCGTTTTCTCATCTCCCTCTCTCTCATTATATACGAGAAAGTTTGGTAAAACATGAAGAAGTTTGAAATCCTTTAAAAGTTAATATATTGCGCTTTATTTGAATATTGCAATTTAAGTAGTAAATCAGCACACGGGTAAGGTCCTAATCAACCTTCATTGTGTACAAAGAATAAAAAGGAAAAGGAAAGAAACTCCAGTCAGCAGTTCCTGATCCGTGGAAATTGTTGTACTGCTGTTTAATTCATGGTTTGGTTATGACATCCTACAAGAAGGCCATACATCATCCCCATTCATAACATTTCGCGCCTGAATTGGCAGAAGGGGGGGAAGCTAACCTTCGCTGAGAAAGGGTCGGGTGGTGGTGGGCTAGAGGTTTACTGGGTGACTTCCCGCTGTTTTCTCTATCTACCGCTAGACTTATGAAAACCTTTCATATACGGCCCCATCGTTTCCGTTGGAAATGAAGCCCATTTGCGATCCCGATAACTCTGCTCGATTTCTTCTTCATAATAGTGGCGAAACTCCCGCCTTGCCTTGGTTAAACATGTGCTTCACGACCCTTCCCCCGCAATATTTAGTCATAATTCGTTCTGAGCTAGTCTTTTTGAAACGCTGCACAGACATTTGTCACGGAGGCTCCTTGCTTATCTAACCACATAAAAGGGGAAAGAGAGTCATACATAATCAGAACACATCGCACACATAAATAAAACTTTTCACTGTCTATTCTTCTCTCCTCTAAGTTTATAAGTCCCGAATAGCAGGTTTTTTCGAGTTCTCGAATGGAATGCCATTTTAAACGGGATAGAGAACTTAGGGAACTGGTGAAAATAGTAAAAATTAAAGTTAAGTTGTGATACACTTTTATTCGGACATATTCAATTTTCAAATTTTCAGTTTTTACATTTTTACCTACTATATTCATGATATCTTAGGTAATTAGTTTCACAAATACTATATATATATATATATGTGTGTGTGTGTGTGTGTGTATGTATGTGCATATGTATCACTTCGTACGCTTAATGTGTCTATGAAATTGATCCTACTTATAATCTTTAAATCAAGACCCGCGACCGCGAAAACGCAGAATATTTTACTAACAATTTGGCCGAAAGAAAATGAAACATATAATCGAAAAAGTGCATAAAGCGCAATAGTAATTATCAGTAAATAGTTGAGCTGATTTCAACACAACATAGTAATTATTAGTAAACAGTTTAGCTACATTAGTTGAGCTGATTTCAACACAACATAGTAATTATTAGTAAACAGTTTAGCTACATTAGTTGAGCTGATTTCTAACACAACTTTCAGATTTTCAATCGGATACCAGGAAGCATAGAAACACTAGTAACTGGCAGAGTGCGTGATGAACACAAAAAACGAAAGAAAAGAACATGCCATATTTGCCATGTTTGTTGTCTTTGTGATCCATTACCCTCATGCACTGTACCTACGATGCATATTAACTACAACAGAAAGCGTAAAAGTAGTCAGTTGTCAAATCAGTAATAAAAAAAAGGCGCGGCCATATTAGGGCCGAGTTTTTCGCAGCGCCAGGTCTAAAAAAAACGCAATATTGTGGGTAAACGGTACAGTATTGTACAAAGTGAGATCGCTATATTTTTATTACAACTATATGTACTTTGTTTTCATGGCAAAGCTACTATGGTTATCTGCCGCCATCCCTAATTTTGAATTACTGACCAGGAAGAAGGCAGCCAGTCAGTAGCACCCTACCACCCACCTTGCACCTTAAGGAATTGGCTTTCACTCTGATAACTGTCCTACAGCTTAAATTGCGGGAAATATTTTATGGTGTCGCATGGTTTTGAAATCCAAAGCTCAACCACAGGGCCAACCCGCACCCCAAATGAAATGAATATTTTATTTTAAATATATGTGTGTTTCGATGTGATTAATAGATGAATCTGACCAACATATTTTTCTCGTACTAAACAATTAAATTAAATGACTAATGAACCATACTTCTTTACCCTATATGGCTGGTGGAAAGTTAGAAGGCTTAAAACTTTAAACTTCAGGGATTGATCCCTTCGGTGGGCACAGCACATATTGCCCATTGTGCTTAACAACAAAAACAAACAAAACTATCCTTCTGCGTTTCTTTAATGGCCAGTTTCAAAGAGTGCATCAATAAACACGCGTGTTTTCTATTTTCATGTTTTGACAAAATATCTTAAGACAGACGATTGTATGGAAACGTGCCGTAAAATTTCAAACTGATGATGAGGCTTATCCAAAGTTTGAAAATTATATCTTATTATAAAACTATCACTCTTCCCTGACAGCTTCATTGCCATAAAAATACTTATCTATGAGAATAACATTCAGACAATAGAAGCATAGCAACACACAAGTGTTACGAAATGAAAATTTAAACGTTTGGCGTATTTCAAGTGAACCAGACACTAACCTTTCAAGACAAAATAGATGTATAATAATAACAGAAATCCTTATACCAGCTGAGACATGGTAAATGTATTTTACATATAGTCTGTTGTAAAACAATTGTTTTAACTAGGCTGAAACTACAACATAAAGTAAGAAGTATATGACAGGTAGTAGTAGCAGAAGAGAGGTGGAAAACGTCTTTTACATATAGTCTGGTGTAAAACAATTGTTTTAACTAGGCTGAAACTACAACATAAAGTAAGAAGTATATGACAGGTAGTAAGAGCAGAAGAGAGGTGGAAAACGTCTTTTACATATAGTCTGGTGTAAAACAATTGTTTTAACTATGCTGAAACTACAACATAAAGTAAGAAGTATATGACAGGTAGTAGTAGTAGCAGAAGAGAGGTGGAAAACGTCTTTTACATATAGTCTGGTGTAAAACAATTGTTTTAACTAGGCTGAAACTACAACATAAAGCCTTAATATAAATAATAACAACAAGTACCAGTTGAGAGGTTGGAAAAGGTCTTTCATACATTGGCTGTAGTAAAATGGTCTGGTGTGGCCTATTGGTTAATGTGCCCGGGTTGTGGATTCCATATTTCACGTCCCATTGGCGCAAAAATACTCTCAGCATTTTGGAGTCATGGGTGCGCTATAAGAATGACGCTCAAATTCCACTATTTGGTGAGACAAGAGTAGTTTAAGAGTTGGCGCTAGGTGCTATTGACTTGCTGCCTTCCCTCTAGTCTATCATTTCAAAGATAGGTACGACTATGCACAGATAACCTTTGTGTAGCTATGCGCAAAATTATGAAACAAATAAACAAATAAATTGTAGTAAAACAGTTGTTTTAACTAATATAAAAATGTAGCCTAAAGCAATAAAACAATGACAGAAACTCGTACTTATCGAGAGGTATGGGAGATTTCATTTACACATAAACAGAGCAAAGACAAAAATAGGTTTTATTAAACTAAGAATAAATGCTACAAGAAATAGAATAATACAGTTTTTTTCCCTATATCGTTATTTTCTATTTTCGCATGAATGGTTCCTGACTTATCTAAATTCATGAAAACCCCACACAAAAGTAATAGACATAGTTAAATAAAGTACAAAATCCAATTTTGTAGTCCAGTATTTTGTTCCTTAATCAGATATAGCTTAAAAGTATGATCTTACTACCAAAGAGGTACCACTCTTTCTGCTGAAACGCAAAATCAGAAAATAAAATATAATTAGCAAAACAATCTTGAGTTTTGCACTGGACGTAAAGTTATTTTTGGTTTTTAATATACATAATTATAATCTCATGTAGATATTTTTTGGCAAAAAAAAACAACAATTTTAAACTGTAATAAAACTATAGGAAATTTTCAAGGAAAGTTAAATGGTTTCGTCGAACCTACAGAGAGTTAGTTATACAACCTACGATGTGCCGAGTAGAAAGTTTAATTAAGGCTTTACTCGAAGTTCTTAGAAAACAAGTAATTTTTGATAAGTTGTTAGTGAGAATTAAGAAAGTTTCAATCAGAATATTGCTAGCTTTCAGCCGAAAAGTATAATTTCACAAACAGATGTAATATTTAAAAGACAATAAATAATTCACAAAAGTTAACCTCAAGAAAAAAGAAACTTGCTTCTGAAAAATCTATAGAACTTCAAACTTGTGTGATATACAAGAGGACGCTTTGAAGGATGTCCTTTCTTTGGTACCGTACTGCACACATTTCAAAAATACCTTTTTGGAATTACTGTTCTGAATCAAACTAACGAAAATTTTCTGCGTTAATTATCTTTCTAAATAAGTGATTTTGCTGACTGACAGATCAGGACCACTTCTAAAATCAGTTCATGTGCTTAAAATTTATGCCTAAATTCATAGCTTTTGGTATGGTTGGGTTTAAAATCTCAAGTCAATAAAAATTAAAAGTTATAAGTTGCGTTATAATAAGCACGTGTTGTTGATAGAAGTGCCTATTTTAGGCGATTCAGTTATTAAGAGAGATATATTACCCTGCGAATTTAGAATTTTTTAAAAAGATATGAAAGTTGAAATCGGGCGGAATTCGAACCCTCATTCTGCTTAGTGGAAAAATGCTTTATCATTAGCTGCTTAGTATAACTTTATTCTATTATTATTACAGAAAAAAACATGAATCCCAAATTGTCTTAGCATTCCTCCAAATCAATTTAAATAAAATACATTAATTATCAAAGAACTGCTTGAAAAAAGTATTATTGTTTTGTTTGTTTTTAATTATGCACAAAGCTACACAAGAGTAATCTGTGTTCTGCTCACCACGGGTATCAAAACCCGGTTTCTAGCGTTGTAAATCCGCAGACATGCCGCTGTGCCACTGGGGGACTATTGTTTTGTAATCTAGGATAATACCTTTCTAAGTAGTATTGTAGCTCCTAGCTAATGTACTCATTGAACGCACGAGGAAAACATAGGGACCACCGGGGTGACATAAAGGTGTCAGCTCCGAATGTTGACCCCTTTATGTCACTTTTTTTTGGAGCCCGGCATGGCCAGGTGATTAGGGCGCTCGACTCGCAATCTGAGGGTCACGGGTTCAAATCCCCATCCCATCAAACATGCTCGCTCTTTCAGCCATGGGGGGCTTAAGAGTGTGACGGTCAAT
>NW_013666919.1:183270-185595 GCF_000517525.1 Limulus polyphemus
GTTGACCCCTTTATGTCACTTTTTTTGGAGCCCGGCATGGCCAGGTGATTAGGGCGCTCGACTCGCAATCTGAAGGTCACGGGTTCAAATCCCCATCCCATCAAACATGCTCGCTCTTTCAGCCATGGGGGGCGTTATGAGTGTGACGGTCAATCCCACTATTCGTTGGTAAAAGAGTAGTTCAAAAGCTAGCGGTGGGTGGTGATGACTACCTAGCTGCCTTCCCTCTAGTCTTTCACTGCTAAATTAGGGACGGCTAGCGCAGATAGCCCTCGTGTAGCTTTGCGCGAAATTTAAAACAAACCAAACCACTTTTTGGGGGTCCATAAGGGTACATGCCAGGTTTGGTGACAATCGGTCCAGCTGTTCACCAGTTATAAGCGGATACACACAAAAACTTTTGTCGAATAATGGTTTAGATAGTGAAGATATGCAATTAACTTTTGAAACGAGTAACGAATGTTTACCATGTACTTTGTTATGTTTTGATTAAAATAAACGAAAATAGAAACTGGTTATTTAGACTTATTACAAACCAATCAATTATATACAAACTTACACTTCTGGTGTAACAATCTGAAACAGTCAGAGCATAATGATCTTATTTAACACAAATACTTTATTTCCTAGTAACACAACCTTCAGTTAGAAAGACTATAAGAATTAAAATAGTTTTCTAAAATATTATTAAGGGTTAATTAGCTAATGTTGTTGAAAACAAATTAACCGAAATATATATGTTGAAGAAAATTAAACTGTTATTTTTCTGGTTTATACTCACTGTCAAAAATGTTCTATTAGTATTTTATAAGAAACCAAAAGAAGACAAAATAAAATTATAGCTTAGTTAATTTTAGTCATCCAGTAGATTGACGGTAAGTTTAAGGAATTACAATGCTAAAATTCGGGGTAAAATGCAGATACTCTATTGTATAGCTTTGCGCTAAAACAAACAAATTAATACTAAAGAAAGTATATCCAAATATTTTATTTTATGTTTATTCCAAATTTGATTGTGTGGTGCCAGAAATGTGATTTAAATTCTATTTGTCGTACCTGTGAGAAATATGTTTAGAATGAATCGATAATTTTATAATTTCAAAATTTGCGAATGAGTTCAATACTTTTTATTACTCTTTTTCACAAATGTGATAAAATAATAATAATAATAACATTTCGCGCGCCTTCTTTTAGAGGAAAATTTTCTTGGTTTTGTTGCAATAAGACCAAACTATTGTAGTGTGAAAAATATTTTATCAGAAAAGTTTAAAGATTTTTTAACTAAATTATAATCCCTATTTTTAATATGGCATTTAAAAAAGAGAGATTATTTATATAAGAATTTTAGCACAAAACTAGACACGGGCTACTTGCGCAGATTCGTCCCTATTTTTGAGCTGATAGAGTAGAGAAGGTAGCTAGTCAACAGTATATACCGCTAACTCTTGAGCTACCTTGTATGTGGGACTTAATTATCACTCTTATAGCGTCCCCATAGAGCTATGAACTGTTGGATTCAGAGTTTAGTATGCTAAAGTTAACTCACACCCGGCTCTCTTAAAAAAGAGTAGACTATGCCTTCTGTCACTGAGCTATTAAATGTTATCAAACGCTTCATACTGTTTTATATTTTTGGTTGGAGTATTCTTTTAAGTCGACTTCCTTAGAGTTATTTTAATATTTCGAGGTGGAAAATGAAAGTTACCTTTAGATTTAAATGCTAAATACATTTTCAGCGTAGGAAATAAAAAGTACATATGTGGAGTTAGCGATATGATACTTGGAAACATCTTGACTGACGGTTTCTTCAAGTTTTCCTATCACGAGGACGACTTAGGCTACAATTCAATACTTTTACATTCTTCAAGAAGTACTTTTTTGTAGAAAATCCCCAACAAATTATTTTGCTTTGATCAAATCCAAAAACTTTGGATAAAGGTGAATTTATCCGACAGCAGTGTAACTTGAAATTAGCAAAGAAGGTGATGATCCCTAAAATTGGTTTAACTCATATTTTTATGAAAGTGTCATTCTCCAAACCTGTTTAACCCAAAGTTTCTAAGAACAACATGCTATTCCTTGAAGCTGAGTTAATCCAAAATTCACAGATGAAGCTAGTATTTCACAAACCGATTTAACAATTCCCTTGAATAGAAGCTGTCAAATATTTCATCAGACAGACCTGTGTCCTAGTAGTTAGCGTTCTTTGGGCTGTGGGTATACTATGAGTATTCGATGACGAGGAACCCACTTTGAGATTAATAATGGCTGGAGACGGCTTAAATGGGTAATGAAGAAAAACTTTAATATAAGCTTAACATGACA
>NW_013666919.1:185605-196144 GCF_000517525.1 Limulus polyphemus
TGTCATGTTAAGCTTATATTAAAGTTTTTCTTCATTACCCATTTAAGCCGTCTCCAGCCAATACTATGAGTATAATGGTTACTTCCAAGTATTCGGTTAGACAAGAGTAGCCCAAAAGGTGACGGTGGGTGTTCTTGACCACTTGCCTTCTCTCTAGTCTACCAGTAGTTTCAAATTAGTGTTGGTTATGCTCAGATAGTATAGTTTTGCGCGAATATATGAAACATAAAAAGCTGAAATGTTATATATTGCGATAGGCGAATCTTTCCCTATAGATGGAGGACCCATATATATATCTTATCATAAAAAAAATTATACATTATGTGTGTGTTAGAATCCATCACACGGAGTTGGCTGGTTCGATTACCGTAATGTTTTGTTTGGTAACTGGAAACTGTACGATATACATGAGCTATTTTGTTTTAACACTTTTACCCGAGAAGGGGATAAAAAAACACCGCGAAATAAGGCACATTTCTCCTTTTTTTTTGTTTATTTTTAGTTTTGAATTTATAGACGCGAGTACTTAATCAGTTAAATGAATCAATTATTACCTTCCATAAAGAGTATGCAATTAACATCTAATGAAGCCATTAGGGATTTAATAACAAAAGAAAGAAGAAAGGGTGTAGAACGTTATATAACATTGTTCTTTATACAGTTTTCACTTACTGTAAGGGGTACTTTTAATAAACAAGAGATGAATACGCTAGACATTTCAATTAACTAATTTGTTCCTTATGTAAGTTGAGATTGGAAATCATAAGAACCTGTTCTTTAATTAACAGTTGGTTATTTTCTGCTGAAGATATCCTTGAGTAAGGTAAGAATCAGGGAGCAGCATTGCTCAATGGTTCTCGCGGTTTGGTTTCGTAGTTGGATGGTTGATCATGACACTTTACCTCACTTCTTCCATTCTACCAAGCTGTATGATGAGTACCAGTTGTGTTTTCGCGGTTTGGTTTCGTAGTTGGATGGTTGATCATGACACTTTACCTCACTTCTTTCAGTCTACCAAGCTGTATGATGAGTACCAGTTGTGTTTTCGCGGTTTGGTTTCGTAGTTGGATGGTTGATCATGACACTTTACCTCACTTCTTCCATTCTACCAAGCTGTATGATGAGTATCAGTTGTTAGCTAGAGGTTAACCTGCGATCAACTGAAATGTGTCATCATTGTCATTCTGAGGTGCCAATGAAGCCACAGTTCAGCACCGGATTCTATGTGCCATCTTGGCGTGGGAGGGAATTAAATTAACTAAGGCGAGGATTACAAAAAAAAAGGCCATGCTAGTATAACATTAAAAAAGAAACACGAAAACCAAGTGATTATGGATTTTATCATACATTAAACGTTTCATTTTATGAGCTTCCCAGCTGATATATTAGTACCATCCTCAGAGTTTCTTTTCGTTTTTCAGCGTTCTTTATATATTCTCATGTCAAAATGTATAGTTTTAGATCATATCACTTTGATTTTTGTCCTAGTTTTTCTTTTATATGCAGTATTTTAATGGTTATTCATTCGTCTTTTTAGTGGTCCATTGCATTAAGATTTAGATGATTACCATATAAATTCGAATGAAAAATGGCATACTGTATAGTATATATCTATAACATAATATGATGTAATTGATAATCTATATTCATTCTATTGTCATTTATTTCCACTTAAATCTAAAGTTATAGCCTCGTAATTATGTTGAACGAGGAAGCATTTTGCCGTCTTTGAATTAAATGACATATTAGACACAGGTGACTGTTTTTCATATTATTTAGTGCGGCCAAATGCTATACGTGAGTGATGCCTACCATGGTTTTCCACTCTTTTACAATGTCAAAAAGAAATACGACTGACAGTCCCCGGCTCTTGCAGCAACCTGGCCAACGGAAGTATGTTGCGTGACGACCACGCCACCTGTAGGCTGGCAGGGGTTAGGAATTACTTAAAGATATTATGCGACGTGCTTCCGATCAGCGTAGAGGTTCGTTATAAACCCACGCATTTGGTTCTACCCGGGTGGAAAATTACCTTGAATTTTGTAATGTAACTCGACAGGGTGCTAATGGGATTGCTTCTATATTTTGAGTAAAAGTAAACTGCGCTTTATCCTTATTAATTAGCAAGAAAATAAAGTTATGCTGAAGGAAGTCTTTACAACATCCTAACCAACGTCATTCACCATAGGAATGAATACAATAATCTTCAAAGAAAATATTTTTTTTTCATTCAATTTCGGAATATTAATTATAGAAAACGTTCTGAGTCATAAATGGTAGTGCATCCTGTCGTTTCTTGGTAATAAGTTCCATTTATTTAGTAATGTGTATTATAGGGTGAAGATCTACGAACTTTTAGTAGAACGTATTATTAATTGCTTGCCTAAAGTTCTTCTTGATGTCTATCAAGATACAAAAAGAATGCAACTAATAATGTCAAATATACGTTATTTTAATGACCGTCTAGTCAGTTGAGACTTAGGTAGTACAGAAATCTTTCAAATTGCTAATACGTTGAAACATCTGTCCCTGTACAGCCACACAACGTTTTTCTTATTCTTCCCATAAACACTGCAGATAGTATACATGTCTAAATAAAAATCTTGTATAGAAAGAATATCTATGAATAAAATGCTGAGCTATATTTCATAATTATTCTCATTTGTTAAATATTTCTGCTTTCTCTTTAATCAACATATACAATATTTAAACACCCTAGCATTTTAAGAGATAATACAATTAATACGAAGCTTGATGGAAAAGATCATGATAATGATGTATTAAAAGAGGATTAAATATTTTACTCAAAAATATGAGGGTCAACTTAATAAAGTGGAAATAAATTATTTAATTAATTTTACCCCAGTTACAAGTGTATTTTATGTTTTACCAAAAATATATAAATGCCAAGAAATTATTAACGCTTGTTCTAATTTGAATAATGATTATGTACAGCTTGCAGAACCTTCGTGTTGCCCTAGTAGACCTATTGTTGCCCTAGCAGACCTATTGTTGCAGGACGTCAAAGTTCCACACACCGTATAGTTCTTTTGTGGCTGAATTGTTAAAATCGTTTATTCCAAAAGTTAAAAGTTACATGAGGGATGATTTAGATCTTATATCAAAATTTCCTGGTGAAATTGGTCATAACTGCAACTAGATATTGTATCTTTATATAACTAATATTTAACATGAACTTGGAATAGTAGCAGTTAATTATTTTAGTGAATGTTGTCTAGAGCTTTTACATGCTAGAATTACTAAAAAGTTTTTAACTTAAGATGTAAAATTAGTACTGCTTAATAACTGTTTTATCTATAATAATTATTTCTACCATCAGATAAGAGGAACCATCATGGGTAAAAAGATGGCACCTACATATACTATTTTGGTAGTGGGTTTCTTAGAAGAAAAGATGTATACTATTGTTCATCAAAGAATAAAGTCAAATGTTAGTTCTTTTGCGATGTCCCATTGGCTCAGATACGTTGATGGTTGTTTTATTATTTGGAATGAAGATTTGAACTGGTTTAATTTCAGTCAAGTTTTAAATAATCCGGATCCAAACATTAAATTCACTGTCGAAAAGTATTTGAAATCTATACATTATTTAGATATAGTGATTGAAATATCTGACAATGGTCTCTTAGAAACTGATTTTTTGATTCCCATGGTTATTTAGATTTTATAAGTAACAATATTAGACATGTCAAAAGAAATGTCCCATATACGTTAGCAAAAAGAACTGTACAGATTGTTAGCAATAAAGAAAGGATAAATATTTGATTGAATGAATTAAAAATGTTTTTGTTAAATAGAAATTATCCAGAGGGCCTAATTGAAAACTGTATATTTTGCGCCAAATTATATGGACTAAAAGGTAGTAAAAAGACAGAAATTTTACCAGTTGTCACTGCATGTACTCCAGGATTAAAAGTTAAAATTAAGGAGTATAAAGATTTGATCAATTCTTGTACATCTATAGCCATAAGTAATATCAATGTTATTGTAGCCTTGTACATCTATAACCATAAGTAATATCAATGTTATTGTAGCCTTGTACATCTATAGCCATAAGTAATATCAATGTTATTGTAGCCTTGTACATCTATAGCCATAAGTATTATCAATGTTATTGTAGCTTATAGACAGCCAAAATATTTGAACCGTATACTTTGTTGTAAATATAAAACTGAAAATAGACAAGAAGGTATCGCCTTGTGTAAAAACCTAAGATGTCCACTCTGTCATCTAGGTTATATTGTTAATACCAATATTACTAAAATATAAAACTATTATGTTTAAAATCGAAAGATCTTTTTCTTGCAATTCTAAGAATGTTACGTTGACCAAACTGAAAACTTAAGATATAGAAAGAATCAACATAAGTTTGATATTAAAAACACAAGTCAGGGTCCATTAAAATGCTCTAATATTATTAAAATTGTATCTTAAGTACCCACGGTATATTACAAGAACCTTTGTTTTTCTGCTTTCCATTTTGGTCTAGTGCCAGTCAACAAAAAAATATTATTATATGAGAGTTATTTCATAAAAACAAATTGGAAGTAATTTGACTTTTATGTTTGTTTGTAGTTAAGCACAAAGGTACACAAATAGCTTCCTGTGCTCTGCCCACCACGGGTATCGAAACTCGGTTTCTAACGTTGTAATGAACTTTATGTAAATAACTTGTCTATTTCATAAGTATTTAATTGTGGTTTATTTACGTGTTATTTTTATGGATATTAAATAATATATGCTAATATATTTATTTTATTTATAAGATTACGCTGTTTATGGATTTGAAATAATATAAAATTCAAGTAAATTTTTATTAATATATTTTTACTGGGATGTATTTATTGTATAAGCACTTTGTTTCTGTTAAAAAGCATTGTGTATTGTATTTAATTCGATTGGCTGAAGAGCAATGCAAACTACGAAAGCGTTTCCAACCAACCAAAGATATTAAAAAAAACACAGTATTTCGAATATGGTGTTCTTGTTAATATTTTTACCATATTATTATGCTAGAGAAGATCACCCCTCTTATATATATGTGTGTATTTACAAATAAATACATAAAAACAACATAAGTCAATATTATTAGGAAATACTGATGAAAAATGATATCAAAATACTTACATTCGATATACTGGGTAGACATTCCGACAGGGAAAATCTAACAAATATTACAATTTAGTATAAGTAATAATAGTAACCACGCTTTTAATCGCTGCAACGTAAGAAGCCATAGAAAAGAGCATTATTTTCTAAAAAGCTCATAGCGGCCCAACTGCTGAAAACTTGTTATTTTTGAGGTCATAAGTACAATTTAAGTGACTAATTGGAACTAAAAACATATTCAGAAACGAGTACTAATTTGTTTCTAAATATGACTGTTTTTCTTTGTTTCTTAGCTCAACAAAATTCATGTCAATTAGAATAATATTTGTTTTATTTTAACGTAAAACTACATAATGGCAGTTTGCGCTCTGCACACAGCGGGGATCAAACCTCGAATTTAGAAATATAAGCTTATCGCTGAGCCACTAGGAGATTAATGGCAGTAGTATTAGGTGTAACCGGGTGTCAGTTTGTGTGAAATACACGTTTGAAATGTTTTCAAGAAGACAAATCAGTCAATTCATGTATTTAAAACACGTGCTTTATTTTCATTGTTAGGTAGTCTGACTAATGGAATTATTGTCCTTATAAATAGATTTTGAGACCTGACATGTCCTGGTTGTTAGGGTGTTCGACTCGCAATCTGCAAGTCGCGGGTTGGAATCCATTCACCGAACATGTTTGCGCTTTTAATCGTGGGGACATTATGACGTGACGGTCATTCCCAACTTTCGTTGGTAAAAAGTAGTCCAATAGTTAGCGGTGAATGATGTTGACTACCTGACTTCCCTCTAGTCTATACTTTTAAATTAGGGACGTCTAGCACAGATAGCCCTCGAGCAGTTTGCGCGAAATTATACAAACAAATGAAATTATTTTTATTTGTTGTATATACTTAAGCCCCCCAGTAACACAGCGCTATATCTGCGGACTTACAACGCTACAATCCGGGTTTTGATACCCGTAGTGGTCATTGTGTTGGTTTGGGCTTAACTTCAAACAAATCAAAATCAAATATATACTTAAAAATGACATAGATAGTAAGAAAAGTACATATATTACTGTAATTATTCACTATATGCTACATGCATTTGATCAAAATGTTCCATGTTGTAATCCATAGCTTCCTTTAGGCTCGGAATAAATTTTTGAAGTTTTGACAATAGAATCTATTCAATTTTCTCCTAGATAATTTGAAGACACCGATGCTCATGAGTCATATTTCGATAAAAGCTTGTATAAGATAGAAATATTAGTTTGAAACAAACTTGACAGGCTTGGATAAAAGTAAAGACTACATGGGGCCATTTATTACAGTTACCAGGTTAAGCTTATAAAATGTTTTATTGAGTATCATACTGACCGCAGGAACAAAAACCTTCACTCACAGAAACAGTTCAAGAAACATTTGATTCAATATATGTAGTGACTAATGCATCTACAGCTTAACTGATTGGTGTTAGAAAATAATCTCATCTGCCGTGATTTATTAATCTTTAATAAAAATACTAAAAACATAAATGTGAGGCTCATTCTATCATTCAATTTATCTCTTGTCACTGAGTTATACACGTTTCGGGGAATCCCACCCCTCATCAGTTACCGTGGGTATGGGCACGTCGTTGTATCCAATGCACTTGACTTGGTATGATACGTCATTGTATTCAATGCACTTTCTATGATACGTTTTTGTATTCACATACACTTGGTATGATACGTTGTGTTCACATACACTTGGTATGATACGTTTTTGTATTCATATACACTTGGTATGATACGTTGTGTTCACATACACTTGGTATGATACGTTTTTGTATTCATATACACTTGGTATGATACGTTGTGTTCACATACACTTGGTATGATACGTTTTTGTATTCACATACACTTGGTATAATACGTTTTTTGTTCACATGCATTTGTTATGATACGTCGTAGTATTCTCATGAACTTTTTATAATAAGTTGTTGTATTTTCATGCACTTGGTATGATACGTCGTTGTATTTTCATGTACAAGGTATGATACGTTGTTATATTCACATTCACTTGTATGATACGTCGTTGTATTCACATTCATTTGGTATAATACGTCGTTGTATTCTCATGCAATTGGCATGATACTTGTTGAGTTCACGTGTACATTTTCTGATGCCATAGTTTTGTGTTAATAGAACAGTAAAAAGGTTTTCCAAAAATAATAAAACATTTTTTTACACTTAAACCCTGGGAGGTTCGAATTACCAATAACAGTTTTTTCGTTGAAGTCGTATCTATATATAAAGCTGCTGATTTTCTAATATACCGAATTAATATATTTTTGAAGTAATTGCCATACTTCAGTGTATGATTATATATTTTCGTTTTATTTGAAAATAAATGAAAAAAAGAAAGAATCCTCCAGTAAAAATAAACTTCTTCTTCTGTTATCATAATTTTATTGTTGTTGTTGTTTGTTATTAAACACAAAGCTACACAAAGGGCTATCTGTGCTCTGCCCACCACGAGTATCGAAATCCAGTTTTTAGCGGTATACGTCCGTAGACATGCCGCTGTGCCACTAGGGGCGCCTAATTTGAAAACATACATTTTTTTTATATTTTTTTAGAGTTAAGAATTTGCTTGGTATCGATGGCTTCGTTGAATTTCATATCAGAGTATGGACGTTAATAACATTTTAAGATACATAATTACGAAAGTAAATGATTGCTTTATAGTTTTTGAGCTAAGGTTTTATCTATCAGTTAGATTTACCATCGTTTAAGGTGCTTGTACATTAATGCCAACTCTCCGAACTATGTAGAAATTATTATTAAAGTTGTACAGAGTACATTTCAACTCAATGTATTTGTTGTTTTCAGAAGTGTTATTTGCTATGAAACACTGTAAAAGTGTTGTTGCAGGTAACGAATCCATATTACAACCATTCATGTTTTAAGATATTATTTTGAAATATTCATTCAGTTTTTACATATATTTCATGTAGGATACAAACTAATAGCAACTGAATATCTTTTACCCACAAAAGACGCCATTGACGTGACTGTTTCATTGCTTCAATCACAAGATCTCACACGTTCTTACTACTTGTGGGAAAATATCTGTCAAAGGCGAATTAAAATAGATCTGAACAACCCAGTCTACAATTGGGTAGAACTTTAAAAAATATTACAAGTTGCTATACGTTTTTAGCTTGATGGAAAGTATAGTAAGGAAAATAATTAAAATATAAGATTAAACAGCACATGTTTATGACAAGTATTGTGATCTCGATGTCTACTTTGGTACTAACCTGTTTATACACGTTTTTGAGCCATAACTTAACTAGAATTTATCGTTGTTTACAACACTCGTCGAGACAAGTTTTAATGAAGCGTGACATCACCAGTTAATTGACTCCAAACCAATTATTCACGCAAATAATTGGCTCCTAACTCATAACTTAGTTGAAATTTAGCTCTAGAACAATCATCATTATATTTACGTTACAAAAGCAGTTTAATAGAAGTGAATATATATATCGCGAAAGGAATGACAAGACTGAAGAAAAATATGCAAATTTCTATATTATTTAAAGTATTCCATATATGAGCACTCTCTCTCTCTCTCTCTATGTTAATTATTAAATCCATAATCTGGTTTCCCTCCTTCTGGTAAGCAGTTCTAAATTATCGATGCCTATGCCGGAATCTTAGAGTCTTTTCATCTGATCATTCAGCTTATGTGTCGCGTTAGATATCGACAGGTTGAAAATACTAAATAGTGCCTAATTTGAGAAAAACCAGAGAATTTGAAACAGCACAAAAGAAGATTTACAAATTATTAGCAGTATTTGCAAATGATCTTCATTATCACTATT
The DNA here is from genome assembly GCF_000517525.1 of Limulus polyphemus. Lineage (NCBI taxonomy): Eukaryota > Metazoa > Arthropoda > Merostomata > Xiphosura > Limulidae > Limulus > Limulus polyphemus. The sequence goes on from NW_013666919.1 coordinate 194,593, forward strand.
GAAACATCAGCCTTATGCACCTAATCGCTATATCAGAAACGAAAAGACGATAAAAAAAAAGACGTAAATTATGTTACAGTTAATTAAAACTTCAGAAAAAATTTGTGGAGACGTAAATATGCTATAGGCAACAATAAACCAATTTGCAGTGGAATCACGTGTATGTCCCGCGCAAACATTCGTCTTTAAACTATGATTTAAATAGTAAAGCTTGTAAAGAAATAATATAAATAATATTTTGAGGAACATGGTACTTCAATATGTTTATGAAGTACTATAGTCAAGAAAACTAACAACCCTCCCCCCCTAAAAAGAGAAAACCAAATTGTAAGTCACTGAATTTGATTATTATATTTGTTCATAACTGGTCTATATCTTTGTCCATGTATAGTATTGATATAATCAAGCTGAAGATTGATACCTGAAGAGATGTCATCACGAAGAATGATTTGGCTCCATGGATTGGACAAGACACCGGACTCCCGGGGTTGCTTGTGTAGACTAAGGCTGGTCGCCAAATCTATCAGGGGCGCACATAGCTTTAAAAGTATGCTGGAAATCACAAACACACATATAAATTCAAAACATGACCAGGTTTGAATAATTATTTTGATTCCGGTTTTTGTTTGGTTGTTAGCATTTTTTCAGCTTTAAAGCTGCCCTTTAGTCAACCTGTTTAAAAATAATAGATTACACATAGAAGAAGAACTCGTGTATGCTTCTTATATGTTCCAATTCTGTTACTAAAACCAAAGAAATCGAAAAGCTGCTGATTCTAAAACTAAAATTCTGTATACGGAAAAGGTCTTGATTTGTAGTCGACCTTTTGTTTTCTTATAAGCTTTGTCCGTAAGCGTAATTTGGAAATGATGACCTAAACACGAAGTTGAATAAATGTCAAAAGTTAAATCACAGTAAAAAAAGTTGAGGATGTGTTGCTACAAATGGTGTACTTCGCCTCGTCCATCGGTGGCTTCCGCGTATACCAATATTTTCTAGTTTATCAGAGCTAATAATATAACAATACAAAGAAAGCTGACACAGTAATCCATTCAAAGAATTTAGGTGTTATCAGTATAAATACTCTAGCTGACGTGAAACAATACTCAGGTCTGGTTTGGTTTGTTTTGAATTTCGCTATCACGCCGTCCCTAATTTAGTAGTGATAGACTAGAGGGAAGGTGGCTAGTTGGCACTACCCATCGCCAACTATTGGGCTACTTTTTTACCAACGAATAGTGGGATTGATCTTCACTTTTTACGCCCCCAAAGTTGAAAGGGCGAGCATGTTAGGTGATGGAAATTCGAACCCGCAACCCGCAGATTGCGAGTCAACCGCCCTAACCATCAGATCATATTACACCATACCGAGATCTATATTTTGTACTTCATATTAAGTATTTGAGTGTCACCTATAAAATTCATTCATTAAGATCGATTACACAGGCCTGAGAATTTACACTTCATAAAATTTGTTTTGGTTTTAATAACAGATTTTCCATAATTCCGCTACGCAGATTTCGAAAATAATATTCATTTTTTTCTATCACCC
>NW_013666919.1:197063-213754 GCF_000517525.1 Limulus polyphemus
ACCTGACTGTTAATTATAAGCGTTTCGCCCACAATCGGGTCGTCAGAATGTGTGAAAAGTTTGCGAACACACTTTGAAAACATATAATAGTTTTATATATTTGTTTAGTAAGTAATTAGTGAGTCAGATGTTTTTGCACTAAACAGGCATTACTGGGTCGCTACTGGCCATCAATGTTTATAAATGGGTCCTGAGTTAAAAAAGGTTGAGAACCATTGCTTTAAATCACGAATACTGGGACTAAAACGTGATTATTTTTGACGCTGATTTAATGAGTAGTTTCTAGTTAGTTAAATTTACAATTGCTTGCATTCGCTATAGGATGGTCTACCTTGCGAATGCGCTTACTTTGTCGGGTTTCTTGTATTGTAATGTTTTATCATGCATCCCTCTAAGTATCATGATTGATGGTATATTATCTCTTACGCTGTGAGGGTTCTATTACTACAGATACCTCACTTACTAGCATGTATTTTACTACTCTAACTCTGTAGTTTCTACCCTCATTTGCTAAGGTAAATTATACGCTGCAGTTAGTACTTTAGTTTCGTTGATGCTTTTCGTTTTTGGCGTTAACTAGTAAAACGCTTCTAACGAAGGTCCTTAGAAACTTAGACTTTTTGTTTTCTTTAAATCATACACTTCGCTATAAGCTGACTTAAGATTATTGTTATCGGTATACACAAACACATATATATTATATATGTATTACTTGTACGCTCCTTTTGAGGAAAGTATTGTTGAATTACTTAAAGTATTAGTGAAGACCAAGAAGGCTTTGGAGTCTTTCAGTACTACATATATATAGTTCATTATATTTTTATATATATGGTTTTAGTGTTTCATTTCAAGATCAGTGGCTGAATCCAGAATAGATCAAAATGCTTGCTCCACACTTCAGCACCTGCTAGCCCATTGTGTGGTCTCTCTTATATCCACAGGTTTCTTCTTCCACTCCCTAGCACGACTGACTGCTGCTTTGCTGCACGAGGATGACATGACGTGCAGTCTGATGGATTACTGCGTGCCACTTCGCAGCGAAGCGCGCGCACTTTAGCTCGATGTCGCTGTGGTTGGTTGTCCATTTTCTCCGATCAAATCGGACATCAGCTGCACGCGCAGCTTCGCATATAGAGCCGTATTTCAGACTGACCACTGAGAAACTTAATTAAGCCTTCATTTTGGAGCCCAAGGGCGGGTATGACAGATGTGCTGGTCTGGTCAAATTGACCTGCCTGATCGAGGAATAATAGCGATAAAAAAAAGGTTATACCTCGGTCACCATAGGGAAGAAGAGAAATAATAACTCCTACTGTAAAATTCTATAATTTCCCTGCAGGTCATAAGTTAGGGAACGATTCCTTCGTTCTGTCATAGCTCTTATAGATTCTTCCAGCAATTAATCTAACATTGTTTCACTACAATAGAATTCTCCAGTTACCTACTCATCTCCGAGTTACTAATTAAATCTGAAGACCAATTTTAGTGGAGGCAGATATGTTTTTATACTTTGTTTTTCTTCTGTTTTAGCCAACTGTAAGCAATTGATATTTTTAATAGTTGTGCACTGAAAGTTTCTTTTTCAACCCGTATTCTAAAACAAAAACAGCAGAAATTAGAAAATATTTCGCGTACGTAATATGGATGATTCGTAGACAAGTCTGATTTGATGTTTCTGAATGTGAGGTGTGTGGTATTCACAGTTATTATAGACATCCATTCGCATTTAGTTACCTTAACGACTGTTAATCAAAAAGACAATATATGACGTCACCTTTATAAAGTGATTTCTTGCGTGATCTAAGTTTTTGTTTTTAGTGCTAAACAAATTACCACAACAGTATACAATCTGTGGTATTGGATTTTTTTTTTTAATTCGAACTTTTTAAAGACAAGCATTTATAACATTTCTGTTTCATTTAATTTCAAGGTTGTTGTTTGTAGAAAAGTGGAATTTTTTAAAAAAAAGAGATCTGAAATTTTTGTATACGTGTATTTATGAAGAAAAAAGTCGTGAATATTAACATACACACACATACAGCATTGAAAGATATGAAATATGTACGTAACATTTCTAGTTCAAAATAATTCAACCTTGTAAGGAAAAAAAGCTAAAGACAGGTTCTTTTATTGAAACTATGAATGACAGCATAGTTCACTTACTACTTTCAAGACATTCATATTTCAACGTATACAAAGTGTGTTTGGCTTTAAAAATGCTAATTTCACCAAAGGTTTCAATAAAGACGCTCGGTAGTTCCAAGATGGCCTGTTGTTCTTTTATGATGACTAACTTCTTTTTAATTCCTCTTCAGTAAAAACCTTGAATGATTGTAACAGAAATCATCAATTTCAGTCAACTATTAGAGGAACATGAAACCTCCAATGACGGTTAAGCTAATTAGTTGCCCTAGCCACACCCATAACCACCTCTTCTGTCAAAGCGTCCAACCCCCTTTATTCTTCTATTTATTCGTCACCTACCCCCCTCCTTTTTTCTCTCTGAAAAAAATGAAATATATTTGGAAGAAATTGGCAAAATTCCAAAATTTTCTGATAAAACATATTAAGAAAAGAATAAATATTACTATATTTTGAGGCATTTATGTTCGGAACGAATAATTAGATGAGAACCATTTCAAGGACAAATATGTATTCCGATAATTATTGTTGTCGAATTTTTTATTGTTGTTGTTCTGCGGTATCATCTGAGTACCCAAAAGCATAATTTTCACACACCTCGCTATTTGAGTTGTTAGTCATTAAGTAATTTTATTCAAAAAATTATGGAATATTCAAACCTGATATTGTAAACTTATATATATCTTAGTTTTCATATCACTAATTTGTTTGTAATTAACCTCAAAGCTATACAATGGGCTATCTGTGCTCTGGTCACCACGGGTATCGAAACCCGGATTCTAGCGCTGTAAGTCCGCAGACATACCGCTGTGCCACTGGGGGCTATATCACTAGTAATCTAAAGAAATTGTTTATGCATTGTTGAATGGAAAATATTGCGTGTATTTTTCCGATATGGAAATTTAAACCAGCTATTGCTTATCTATTTGGTTTTACCTGAGTTTTATAAGTCTCATTTTTTAGAATAAGAGAGGTTTTAATTTTGCTTGAATATTAAGGTTTTTATAAAACTATTAAGAATGATATTGTAAATTAAATCAAAATATCTCATGCATGTTAATTTATTTCATATTATTATCACATGAGAACAGGTATCATCTTTAACTTTAAATGTATTTTCATCATTTCTAGGTTTTTCCTTTTCTATGTTTAACTATGTTGAAAAAGGAATTATTTGGTTATTGTTGTAAAGAAAAGTGATTTGGTTACTGTTGTAAAGAAGTGATTTGGTAACTGTTGTACATAAAAGAAGTGATTAGATTATTTTTGTAAAGAAGGAATTATTTTGTTATCCTTGTAAAGAAAGAATGATTTGGTTATTGTTGTAAAGAAGGAATTATTTGGTTATTCTTGTAAAGAAAGAATGATTTGGTTATTGTTGTAAAGAAGGAATTATTTGGTTATCCTTGTAAAGAAAGAATGATTTGGTTATTGTTGTAAAGAAGGAATTATTTGGTTATCCTTGTAAAGAAAGAATGATTTGGTTATTGTTGTAAAGAAGGAATTATTTGGTTGTCTCCTGAAAAAGCTATAGGTACAATGTTAAAAGAAAAAAAAATGAAACTCATGGGTTTAAACAAGTGGACAACAAACATTTCCCAATGGATAATAAATAATCTAATATGATTTATTGTTTATTGTTTAATATAGAATGTGTCCTATTAAAATTTTGTACATAACGGTATAACAGTTGGATGATACTTTCTTATACACCTTCACATAGACGTTTATTTTATTTCTATGATTCATACATATTTTTATTTATCTATGCTACAATTAACGACGAGAAAACTTACTCAGATAATATTGCCCAAAACATCTATATTAACAATGAATAAAATATTAAGTTATATATTGAACTCAAGTAAAAGTATAGAAGCTGTAAAAGTGAAACTTTGCCATGCATTCAAATTGTTCTTTGCGTATATCTAAATAATTCTAAATGCAAACGCGGCATCAGTATTCCTGTGCGTATATAAATATTAACAAAATCAATTTCATCGTAGCTTGTTTTACGTCTATAGCGCTGTTTTCCACCACATTAAAATCGAAAGTATGGATAAAATTATTTTAAACTTTATCTTAATTCCAAATAAGTGCTGAAGCAGCGTTATCTTTTTTGTTAACATGTTAAGTTAAACGTCCTCTAGTGTTATGCATTCTCAAGATTTGAACTCTGTTATATACACCGTATATACTAGAAACAAATTATTATTAGTGTTCCATATAACAATACCGCTATGAATCTTATCAAGACTAAGCTGTAATTTATCTGAGCATTTTAAAACATTTTACATAATCTTTTTGGAGCCATTCGGACTTACAACGTTGAAATAGAGGGTTCGATTCCCCGTGGTGAGAAGAGCACAGATTGCCTATCGTTTAACTTTGCGCTAAAACAAACAAACATCAATCATATATATTTTGATCACGTATTGTATTAAACCACTAGTTCCTATGAACGTTTTTCACACATTTTACACAACCGTTTCGCCAGTCACCCTCAATCATATATATTTTGATCACGCAATATGCTCATCTGATGTCTAATTTGCTAACGACAAAAAGTAATTCTGTAATGTAATCTTCAGTCGTATGCATTTACTGATTCTGATTTGATACTTTTATAGTAAAACCAATAGAGCGTTTGGAATATCTTAGCTGTTGAATCATTATTAAGAACATAATAATTGTTGTCAAGATTCGAGACCTGATAAAGACTGAAAGAATGTTTTCAAAACAAGGTGAATGGACAAAGTTAACACTTTCAAATTAATCATAATTCTCCACCTAAATCCTCTTTTAAATAGCCAAAATCGTTACTATTTGAAGTATGTGTTTTTGTAGTATATGCTTATTACTGTCTTTACGAATCAACTTATCAGCAAACAATGTCAAAATATTTTGTTGTATCCATAACAATGCTTGAAGAACGATAAGACGTGCAAATATACATATATGTTTAAATAAATATACGTATATCTGCCTATTGGAGCAATAACCTAAACCAATATTTATTGATATTGAAATTAAAATATCATAAATAAATACCACATAAAAATATTTTAAGCAATCTAATACTATAAAACACAGTGTGTATCTGACTGTCTGTCTCTTGGTCACCCACTGATGTCATAGCAAGTTATTACGTAATTTATGTAGTTTGGCTTCTTGTCAATTAGAAGCGAGTAGTCTACGATTGATCGAAAATTAAAGATATATTTGGACTAAAATGTACAAAAAATTGCAACTTTTTCGCAATTTGAAAACGTACTTATGTTAAATCGTCGAGTTACGCCAGAAAACGCTTTTTACCACTACTTCGTCCCTATAGATGGATCTTCATCAAATTTGGTATGGAGGTTTAACGGGTCTATGGGGATAAACATGCAAAGATTCGGTTTTGCGGCTTTAATGGGCGTTTTTGCGTTTTCTCCCACTACTTCGCCCCTATAGATGGATTTTCACCAAATTTGGTACGGAGGTTTAATGGTTCTATAAGGAAAGACATACAAAGATTCAGTTTTGCGGCTTTCATGGGCGTTTTTGCGTTTTTTCCCACTACTTCGCCCCTATAGATGGATCTTCACCAAATTTGGTACGGAGGTTTAATGGGTCTATGAGGAGAGACATACAAAGATTCAGTTTTGCATTTTGCGGATTTTATGGGCGTTTTTTACCACTACTTCGCCCTTGTTGATGGATCTTCACAAAATATGACATGAAGGTTTGTTGGGTCTATGTAGTTTTTATGGGCGTTTTTTACAACTACATATAAGGGAAGCAACTTTTCATACCCTAAGATAACATTTCATTAATCATGAATTTATATAACTTTCATCCAGAGGATGGGTACTCCAGCTAGAAAAAAATATGGAATAAAATATGATACAAATCAATTAAAAGAAATAAAAACATACGAGCTGGACAACCAATCAGCTAAATCCTATTGTTCTCCCATAAACTAGCTGTGCACCTGTTTTATTCTGTGATACGAGCTGGACAACCAATCAGCTAAATTCTGTTGTTCTCCCATAAACTAGCTGTGCATCTGTTTTATTCTGTGATACGAGCTGGACAACCAATCAGCTAAATTCTATTGTTTTCCCATAAACTAGCTGTGCATCTGTTTTATTCTGTGATACGAGCTGGACAACCAACTAATAATCATACTGTAATTTATAAAACTGTATACAGTCTAAAGATTTTTAATGCACATTATAAGTCATGCATTATAAAGCACTTATTTTTTACTTTGTATAATTAAAAACACATTAATACCTTATCATTATTATACATTACAATTATTATATCTAGCAACTAGTATTATTCATTTAATAATGTAAGTAATTATCCACGAAAAATAAACGAGAGCAATAAATGTATATATTAATGATGTTATAAAAACACGTAGGTTCAAGAAGTCTTGATAGAAATGAATAAAAACCCTACAACCCGAGTTATAACTCTATCATCATAGACCACGATAATATTTCAACCTTAAAATAAGACCCCATACGTAACCAGTTAGTATATAAAACACTATGCAACCTTAACGAAATAATGTATATTTATTAACCACTAAAACGAGTACTATATAATATAATGGAATAAATATTTTATAGTGTACTTTATATACAAACCCGTATGAAGTCTTGATAGAAATGAATAAAAACCCTATAACCCGAGCGCTTTCGAAAGGTGGACAATTTGTAGACACAGACACTCTTGAGACACAGGTAACTTTCAATTACAGTAATTTAAATATCCCATTTTAATAGTGTTAAATAGAAGGTATAGTGTATATGTGCACATAATTATCTTAAAGTTTTATTACAAGGGAGAATAAAACAGATGCACAGCTACTTTATGGGAGAACAATAGAATTGAGCTGATTGGTTGTCCAGCTCGTATCACAGAATAAAACAGATGCACAGCTAGTTTATGGGAAAGCAATAGAATTGAGCTGATGATAGAGAATGCACAGTACAGTCATTATTATTTAAATACTTTAATATTCTATAAAGTACAATATAAAATATTTATTTCATTATATTATATAGTACTAGTTTTAGTGGTTAATAAATATACATTATTTTATTAAGGTTGAATGGTGTTTTATAATATACTGGCTGGAGTACCCGTCCCCTGGACGGAAGTTATGTAAATTCGTGATTAATGAAAGGTTATCTTGGGAAATGAAAAGCTGCATTCCTTATTGTAAAAAACGCTTATACAAACTACGAAACACAAAATGTGAAACCGCAAATTTGCATGTATTTCCCCATGGATCCAACAAATCTTCATACCAAATTTGGTGAAGATCGATCGACAGGTGGTGAGTTGTGGTAAAACACGCAAAAACGCTCGTACAAAACCGCACAACGCAAAATTGAAAATTTGTATGTATCTTTCCATGGACCCAATAAACTTCCATACCAAATATGGTGAAGATCCATCCACACCCTGCGAAATAATTACATGGATATACAACAGACAGTACTGTTATATTTATATAGATTTGTAATGATATTTTACTTTAATGTAAAGCACTGCTTTGTAGTGCTGTATAATTTACAACATAATCATTGTACAATAGAGTTATCAGTGTAAAGTACAGCAGTAATAACAGTTTTATGTATACATATATATAAATTCCCAGTGTTGTATAGTACAATATTGTAGTGTAACTTACAGTAAAATTGTGATGTACAATATACAATATATACATTTGAATAAAAACCGTATAACCCGAGCGCTATTCCAAGAAAGAATAGTCAACCATTCGAAAGCGCTCGAGTTTTGGATCTTATTTTAAGGTTAAAATATTGATGTTGCTTGCAATATTTGTATTCCATTTTTATGGGAGAGCACAAGAAATATTAAAAATTCAGGTTCCTTGAGTGATTATTACTGAAATTAATACAATATTATCGACACTGCTGGATGTAACTAGTCGCTCTAATTGAATGATAAACTAATAAAAGTGACTCAATATCGGCAATGTTCCCGTTTCTTTGTTGTTAAGCTCAAAGCTACACACTGGGTTCTGCCCATCGCGGGGAATTCGTTACTCATGGTTTATTTTTATTTATTAATAGACTTTTTCTTATCTTTAACTCACTTACTTCTTTACCTTAAGCTATTATCTTAACATTTTTATTACCGGGAGTTCATCACATTGTTTCGAGGCATATTCTTTAATATTGGAAAATTGGTTAGATTGGTAAAATTCATATATTCCTCAATTCTTGATTTTGGGGATCTCATGTTAGATGCAGTATATCTAGACTTACATCTATGGCATTGATACTGATATATGACTTTAGCCACCTGTCGTATTTTTTCTTTATAAACTTAAAAAAGTCCATAATCCTGGTGGTCGGTTTCATTACATACATACATTTAATTTGATGATATGCCCTTTTACATATTTTTATAAGTTATTTACTAACTTTGAAAGACAGTCTTTCCAAATATGGTAAATTAATAACCACTAACTTTTTCTTTTCAACTATAAATATTTTATAAATCTGCAAATAAATTTACACGAAATTCGTTCTTTCTTAAAAACTTCTTTATATTTTCAAATTCTTTAGCCACATTACAAAAATTACTTCTAATCATAAAAACTGTATGAATTAAGTTCAGTTATATATATATATATATATATCAGGAACAAAACTATTGAGATGAAAACATAGACCCGTAAGAGGTTTCTTATGGAAGGTCTCAAACTCGAACTCATCTCATGGATTTTTACCAGTACATCTAAAGAAGGCAATTTAAACTTTTCTTGGTGCTCTACTGCAAATTTTATATTCTTATGTTTTTTATTTAAATAACTTAAAAACCTATCAGTTTGATCTTCTGTTCTGTAAATAACAAAAGCATCATCTACATATTTGTTATAGTAGATGTGTTTCAAATATTCAAAACATTCTTCCAACAACTATTTTTCAAGGTAACATAAAAACAAAGTTTCCAACACGGGTGCTAATCTCGAACACCGTTACTACGCCATCTACCTGATCAAATACTTCACCACTGAATATAAAATAAGGTGGCTAAGTCTGACAGTTACTAAGTGCTTTTTGAAACCTATTTTGATTATCATTTTAAATTTACACGTAAATCCAATGTCTCTTCTAACAGTACATTTGCAAAAAGTGATTCGATATCAAATCTAACACAATAAACACTTATTAAATTTTAATTAATTTAATTCACCTACAAAATGAAAACTGCCTTTAATACTTTATTCATTCGTAGCTAATGGTTTGATGTAATCCACCAAAAAAAATCCTGCTAAGTTATGATTGTACGTACCTATTGTGTTGCTTTGTGCTTAACTCCAAACAAACAAAAGCTTCTCCCTATAACATACATATATACAAGTCACATCTTAAAATGCGTGCACTTTTAATTGTAATATAAACAACCCGATCAAAATAGTAAATCATGGAAATAATAACTCCAAAAATAAATAAAAGGTTAAAAGATGTACTGGCGAAATAGCAATCAAGGTTGTTAAAACTTTCCGAGACATTCATATACATTACTACTCACAAGGCGTTAATTATTCGCAATATCCGCAAATAGCGTAAACATGAAAACCGAAAACACTCAAATCATTGAAAGCTAATAACTTCTATCAAATGTAGAAAGCGCTATTTGTATCCGTATAAAAATAATATAATCATGTATCCTTTAATGCATTTACCAATCACTGTATGCTATTGATCAAACTGTAGATAAGCGATATAAACCACAACCCTAAAATCCGGGATCAACCCATAGATGGCATGTGCAGTTTAACTAGATGGTATAAACTGGTTAGGTGTGTCATACGTGCAGTGTAGCATGCATATGGTTTGTATTTACAGTCATAAGTAAACCATTATGTATTTATAGGTACGAGTAGGCAGGTCAAATCATTTATCACTGGAACCTGATCGGCGTAGATTTAAATGGCTAGATGGATACTTATAATGTTTTGTACATTACAGTTAGGCCTGGCTATTCGGGAAGAAAATACGACTTACCATTGCAACGGTCTGGTAATAAATTGATCGGAAAATAACTGTATGACCGAGCTTATTTTAGCTCCGCGTATACCCACGTATACATTGATCTAACATTACGTGACGATGGTAAGCTCGGTTTTTTCATAGGTTTATCGTACACGTGGGTAATAAATCAAGTCGTGAAGAATAAGAGATACAATTTTCATAATGTTTTAACGCTTTCGTGCCTTATTGTACCTAATTAAATTAACTGTATTGAAAAGAAACAAAATAATTATGATAAATTGTTGATGGTATAGTAAAGACAGAAGCAACCGCCATTAGTGGGGTATTAGCTTCTATGCATTGCACATAAATATATGCATGTATGTATGTAGGTATGTATGTAGGTATGTATGTGTGTGTGTGTGTGCACAGATCTGGCGAAAACAAAAGCAAGCTCTCTACTACTTAGTATTTTTATTTTACCTTTTCCGTCATGAATGAACCATGTTAATATCATGTTAGGATGTATGAATTTTTTCAGTTTATTTGAATGAGAACATAAGTTGACCACGATATAATTTATATATTACACTAATTTTAACCTGTTTTTCTGTGTTTTCAATTACTTGTTTCTGTCGAGGTTAAGTTCACTTTATAGCAATATTTAATTGATAGCTAGAACTTTTTTAGTGCTAACTGCAGCCACTGTAGTCATTTTATTTCAAATACTGCTTGCTACATGTATAGCCAAATTCACATGGGATAAATATTTTGGTACATGTAGTGTATTTACACAGGCAGTATTTTGACGTCAAACATTAGTGAGTAGTCGGTTGAAAGGTTAATTTCAGCGTGGGAAGGTAGAGGGAAGGAAAGTTTCCTATTTCTTCACTCTTAAATCTAAAACTTAAATCATTACTAATTTTTCATTTATTGCCGTCATAAATATATAAATAATATCAAAATACCTATTTACCACATAACGCCATAAAGCATTTACCACACTTTTATAAAAAGATTTTTTTATCAACACATTATATTTGGCATTCTACAAAGACCCATTTTTTTGCACGCTGAAATTTTTTTTCAAATTTCATATCTTATTAATGGACCTTATATTTTATAAAGGATTTTTACAAAAAAGTTTCTTCTTCATGTTTCCAACAATGTTGATCATCATTAATAAAGTATTAAAAAATTCAAATTTTAAAGGGAAATGGTCATCACTGTTTTCTTTCTTTTTTCAACTCTGAATTCTATCTAATACTCCACGAATATCATAACAAACACTTTTCATGAACATTTAGTCCTGCAAAAAAATGAAACATCTAAATTTATCAGAATTTCATGATTTTGATCAGAGCACTTTAAGTTGCACCCACCCTTGCGTTCTGAAGAAAAAAAAAGTGTTCATTCACTATTTTTCTCCGAGGTTTTGGATGTAAGAAACGGTCATCACCAAGTTTTGCTATAGCAAAGAAAGTGTAAAATCTTTCTATAAAAACCGTTGCTGGAAAAAAAGCAAAAACTTAATTTTTAACTGCTATTTTATACATTTTACAACATGTAGTCAAATTTTCAATAGAAACTTCACTGTGTGTACTGTTTGAGACAAGGAAATATTGCCACGCATGTCAGTACTCGTGTATAGATGTAAAATATTATTGACAGTATATTAAAGTTTTCCTACAGTTTCCTTTATAATGTCGACAGGCGCAGTATATACGACGTAGGCGGGCGAGTAGATATAATTTTATGGACTTAAACTTTATAACAGAGTGTAAAGTTTGGTAAGAAGCTCCCCCTATAATTGATACTCGTCAAGAGCATCCGCTCCAAAATATATTGCTCAAGAAATGAGATTTTCGATTCGTAGGCGCGTTGTCGGCGCATTGATTTCACATTAGAAACTGCGTGAAAGCTTGGTTGAGATTTGTCTTTAGGGATTGTTTAAGAATGGTGAGTTAATACTGAGAAAATCTTCATGAAAAGATACGATATCTTATCCTGGGGAAATATTCCCACTTTCCTTCATGTGTATCAATGGAACACTGCTATGGCTCACTTTATTTAAATAATTGTACTTGCATTGTTTAGCAACCTAATTACAGATTACTATATTGCATGTATGCTAATACAACGATACAATATAAAACAATTGTTTTAATCAATTAATCCAAAAATGCATGTTTATTGTGTTGAATTTTGTGCAAAGCTATTCGAGGTCCATCTGCGCTAATCGTCCCTAATTTTAAAGTAATGGACTAGAGGAAAGGTAGATAGTCAACACCACCTACCAACAATTCTTAGGCTACTCTTTTACCAACGAATAGTAGGATTGACCGTCACTTTATAACGCCCCCCACGGCTAAAAAGGTGAGAATGTTTGATGACGGGATTCGAAGCCACGACCAATCAGATTGCGAGTCGAATGCCCTAACTACCAGTCCAAAAATGTAAGAAAAATATCATGTGATTAATAATGCACAGGTTGGCACACACACACAAAAAAAAATAGAAATCTAGAACGCGGTAGGGAAGAAGTAGTGGGAATTCTGCCATCACCGTTTTCGTAGTGACTGAGAAAAGCACATTACTTTTATAATGCTTCAAAGTCTTAATACTTTTGGAACACCCTGTAATTAAACAGCGTTTTTTTACTTTAAAAATACAATTGTGATTTTTTTAGTTCATTAAATATAAACATGAAATGTTATCTATATTTCCCTTTATTCTTCTATCAATGTATTTAACACCAGATTCGAAATGAACAATCGTGGTTTTAAGTACCGCAATTTTCTTACATATGAAATGAATTACATTTAACTTACCTGAAGAGTACGTGTATTTTAGGTCATTAAGACATAAGATGATGACATTACTTCTGGATAACACCATTGTTATCATACTTTTGATAAAGCAATATTAATTTAATAAATGATGGACAGGCATAAGTTGAAAAAACAAAACAACAAGAAACATGGAAAACTAAAAAAAAAAAGTAAAATCCAGGATAGTGAAACCTGAAGTTGAGAAAAATCATATATAGCCAGGATCTATATAAACTTGGATTAACATAGTATATCCAATACGGAACCAGTACTGATCATAAAAGGTAACAAAATGCATAGTCTCGAGTAGACTTACTCTAACTGTTCGTATGTAAAAACTTTCATATGTTATTTAGCTAGTGGTAATTTGATCAGTGACGAAGGTTGACATTTCATTACATATATTTCCTTTCCTTCACTCATACATAAGTTCTTACAAATATTAATGACGTTTTCTCCCATTGAAGAACAAAATGACTAGCGTGCTGGTTTGCCGGTTCTTCTGAATGATAGCAAAGTTAATTCAAGTAAAGGTAGTAATATATACTTAATATTGTGTTAATAATCCTTACGCTAAATCTGATTTGTAAACGACTTACTTCACGTACTGAATCTAATTCACACCATAACAGTTGTTTGATATTAATGATATAAATAGTGCCTAGATCATTCTTAAATCTGATGTATCCGACTCAACCCGATGAGCCCAGGTATTGTGTGAAAGATCTTGCAGGCACTGAATTATTGCAGATGTAGTGTGATTATTATACATTTTTTTCTTATTTCACTCATAAATTGTTAGAAATACAACTTATTTTTAATTCTGTATTCGTAATTATAATTAATCAGATATCCTCATCTAATGTATATTTTTTTTATTAAATTTATGTTCTCATGTATTTTAATATTTATCGTGATTGAAATATTGTCGTGTAATTTCATTATTAATTAGATAACATTAAATAATTGTATAATTATCGACAACATTTTAATCGTGATCAATTTTTGAAAAAATATGAGAATATCTAAATAATTAAAAATGAATTACATGTAGATATCACATTAGTAATAAATGTGGAATTTATGAAAATAGTGCATCAAATAGTTGAAGATGTGGGTTTACTTTCTTTGCTTTGCTTTGTTTATAAGTTGTTAAGCACAAAAATACACAATGGGCTATATGTCCTCTGCTCTCCGCCGGTATTGAAACACACTTTTTAGCATTATAAGCCTAGATACTTACCGCTTAACCACCGGGGATTACGTATCTAAAATCCCCGTCGTAACTGACCAAATTGCCAGTCTGTGCTTGGGCAAAAGGCTACAAATAAGAAAACGGGTAGAATCTTTATTGGGATTATCAGATAAAGTTATTAATCAAAATTATCTAAATTAAAACCGAGGAATCACTTCTATATATCTGTTAATTTGTAAATAGCTGTATGGATTGTGTAGTTATGTACACAGAATTATTGGGTGTGTTCGTGCAATATAGCAACCATTTCGCCGGCTGCGCTGCAGGGATATTGAATAGAGTGGGGGATGTCCATTGAACAACCACGCTCCATTTCCATCTATTTTTTATTCCTGTTTTGACAATATATTAGTTTCAAGCACAACAGTTTTAGCGATTTTTTTCGCATGATGAAATACATACTGGTGCGTCTTTAACATGCTCGTTCTCTTGAGTATTGTATGAAATATGCAAATTTAACTTTTTATCATTGTTATTTTGATGCCCAAAACTACCCAATTTCTTATAGTGCTATAAAACAACTTCTGAGTGGAAAACGTTATCAAACTTATTTGTAACATATTAAGGCTGATGTTTATCTTAAAAGAAGATAAGGCCGATGTCATTAAACAAACACTAAAGTGATTGTATTCGTAGCAATAAGTTTGATCTAAATTATAAAAGAAACATTAAAGACTTAGTTCTAGCAGTTCACAGCTTTTTTTTGGGGGGGGGGGTGATATAGTTTTTAGTACATATTTTCTGTTTTGTAGTTATGTCAAAGCCACTAAGACTATATAATGGCCGTCCCTAATTTTGATATACTGACCAAAGTGAACCCTCCCTACCCTCCACCATTTACTCTAAGCGATTGACTGCATTGTTATAACGCAACTACAGCTGAAAGTGCGGGGAATAGTTTGTGGTATCGCAGGGAATCGAAGCCGGCTGACGAGCTTCGAAATATAGAGTTCTATCGCTGGGCTAATGTTCGTCCAGTGTTTAGTGAAAAAACGTGCAAATAGTTTATGTTAACTTCTTTCTATTTTAAAACGTTCTGATGGAAAAATCAAAGAAAATATTCACATAGTCACAGAGTAAAGTGCTCATCCAGATCTGGATTGAAACCAGAAGTAACGTCGAGTGCAGTACATGTTTTATTAATATTAAATGCTACACTACGTTCCAATGCTAAAAGTTGTTAAGTGCTAGTAATCTATTGTATGTTTCTGTATCAGTAACGTTTATATCGTAAATAACTATACACACTAAATAATGGGTTTTTAAACAGTAATTTAGATAGTTTTAACTTGTATTAGTAGTTTCATATGAAAATGAGAAATATTAAACATAGCTAATAGCAAACTATACGTTTGCTATGTTTTAACAGCAGTGCATATACGCGCATACAAAAGATGTCGTTTAAAATCTACAAAAACGATTTTGCTCTGTCAACTATAAAAGCAACAAGAAAATGTTTGACGGTGTTTTAAAGAACATAAATGTATACTCTGTTTTTCTAGGTGCAGTAATAACATTGATTATTAATATTTGCGAGTTTTTTTCATTTGCTTATTCATTTGTTACAATTCATAACATATATATTTTAAGTTGCATTTTAGCTTATTCATATGTTGCAATTCATAATGCTTGTTAGGTTGTTCGTATGGCAAGGTTCATAATGCTTGTTTTCAAGACCGTTTAATTCGAAGGATTCTTTAGCTTTCATCGTCGTACACTAACACTGAATCGATATCTCGCTGTCGTCAATAATTGGGGTTTATTATGAGCTTACTTCAAGACATTCATATTCTGCACATGCACCATGCAGTGTCGTGATGTCACTGTAGCCCTGTTTCTCAAACTATTACGTCATACTGTTCATAATGGCGGGTGTATGATAAAAGGAAAACATGCGATGTAACCCTGTCCAAAGTTTACCTGGACAACTAACTGAACAGCTTTAAACTCTCTTACGCCAAATCATTTTCTAAGCAAAAAAAAACTTCATTGGATGATAACCTGTATCACCAGCCTATAGTAGGGCTGGTGAGATGACACTGTTGAAACTAAAGTTCTCGGCTGGCTATAGTTTGCGTTTTGTGACCTAATGTGACCTCTTTTGTTTTTACATTGCATATATATATGATAGTGAGTTTAGTGTTCTTTAGGCACTTTGAAAAAAACATTAATCATTACCGTGTGATGTTTCAGTTCAAATTCGAGAATGTGCCACAATAACAAAACTTGAATGATCTTATCTTCTAAGAATAAAATAATAATGAAGCGTTTAAAATGAAACTATGATTATATGTGTATATATAGTTTTATACAACAAGCTTTGGCGAGTAGCAAATATATAAGTGCTTGTTTTAACAAGTTTCAGTAACAAAGGTTCGTAAACTACTAAGAAAATGTGTGTTTGCTCGTATTCAAGAAATGAAATACTAAAAGAAAAAGTTGGGTAATAAA
>NW_013666919.1:214754-226014 GCF_000517525.1 Limulus polyphemus
ATATTGCGAGTCGAGTGCCTTAACCACCTGGCCATGCCGGGCCAATTAGTTTTGTCTATGTAGTATGTCATTTAGCTGAGCTATCATGATTATATTGAAACACAATTACAAACAAAACTGTCTTTTAACAAACAATGTATAGATTGTATTAAAACAACTTATAAACAAAGATGAGTACGTTTTCTATTACGATGGCATGTACATATGATGGGAACAAGTTCAGTAAATATAACGAATTACAAGTACAGTGTCTTCGTCTGAAGAAGGCAAACAATGTTCTGTCGAAACATGCGGTATGTTCCCCTAAAATAAATCACTTTATTAAGCCTATAAATCGTTGTTTGCCGACTAATTATAGATCGATTGTAAAAAAACACACGTAAGATTTCTTTTCACTTCTGACATAACTTGTAAATGACATAAGGCTCTTCGACCCCATTACACTGTTGCGATTAAATTGTTTTAAACTGTTACATTTTCTACGGTTAGTGAAAAGAAAACGAACACTCTAATTACTCTCCAATTATTACCTGAAATATCAGCAAATTTCTGCCCATACTAGTAGAAGACGCTGCACTAAACACACCTAACTTTTCTACGACTAACTACGTCAGGATAGGTTAACCAATTTTTCCAAATTTGGCCTGTATATCTGCTAATGTCGAACATGCTTGTTAAAGTTAGTGTAAACATAAATTTGGCCTATGTAACTGCTAATGTGGAGCATGCTTATTAATGTTAGCGTGAAAATTTACTTAACACACTTTGGTTTCATATTAAAAAATTATAAGTTTGGATTAAGACAATGAAATATAGTAAGCATTATGATGATACACGCTACAAATATGCAGTTGTAACAGCTCTTGCCAAATAGCATTACTTTGGCAAAATCATGAACGTCTGGATGGTTAGACTATAAATAGCGCAAGTCAGTGGTCGTCCACATAACTGTAAATAATAGATGTGAAATAATTTACGTAAGAACTTTCGCGAGTTGCCGTATCTTTTTGGGACAAACTAAAAAAGTTACAAAATTTAAAAGTGTAACACATTTTACTTCGTTTTTGTAATTTATATATATATATGAGATTTCAGTTAAGATGACTGTAAAACACAAGTGTTAATACACATGTAATGATGTACATATATGCTTGACCCTAAGTTCTCTTATAAACCCCAGTGAGTCTAATGTTTGTTACATTAAATGTATATAATATATTAATTAGGACTTAAATATTGGTAACTAAAAGGAATGATATTAATAATGACACGTTTATTTACAGCTGTGTATTTATATACTTACATAAGTAGAAATTTGGTTTTTTCTTCATTTGTTTGGTATTAAGCACAAAGCTACACCATGGGCTACCTGTGCTGTGCTCTCCATTAATATCGAAATCTGAGTTTTAGCAGTGCGTTTCTTTTTATAATCAAAAGGTTTCATACGTGTATATTTTATAGAGCAAATGAGGGACTTCGTCCATTTTCTTGATCAGTTCTTGACCCTTGCACTGTAACAGACAAATAACATAAAACTCGTTTCTACTGTTCTGCAACATATTTTATTTACTTGTGTACTTTATGATTTCCCTCCAAACTAAAGTACATATTAGCATAAACAGTGTGTATTTCTGGTTACAAGACAAAAAGTGTAATCACTTATTTGTATATATTTTTTAACAAGAATATAAAAATAACAGTCAAAATCACAAAAGTAAGTGAATCCCTCTCACCGTGCGAGTATTCCCTAGAAAAGTAAAATAATCTAGTGTTTAGTGTTTGTTATTAATAGAGGAAATATATTTGGAAAACATATTTTACTTCTTCCTCTTTCTCGATATAACTCTCTAGTGAGGGTTGGGCGTGGTCAATAGCTGGCGTGTCCTGACTGTGAATCTGTAGGTTCATGTTTCGTACACTGTTGCCTCAAAAACGCACTTCGCACTATAGTGTCATTACTGCAGATGGGTAATGTTGACTGCACTCTTTCTAGTCTATCACTTCAAAGTTAAATACGTCTTTTGCACTGACTTCTTGTTTAGCTTTGCACGGAAAATCTGTAACAAACAAACTTTCTAAAGAGGGCCGAGAGTGACTGAAATCTTTTGCGGGTTGGTAGGCGAAATTCCCAATGACTTAGATAATTATGAGCTTCAAAAATATTTAATTTGCTTTAAATTGTATTACAGAAAAAAAAATTAAATCGATCGTAATGAACGGTTGTTCCCCTGATTAACTTTAATGTGAAAAGTTCGAACCAAACATAATCGAATATATATTTATTATTTCAAAATTGTGGTTCTTATTAATTTTTAATTAAATAATTTAAGAGACAAGTCCTGGCATTTATTATGACGTATTTCAGCCTCATTTGTGGATTTAGAAAGCATTTATACACGGGGAAACAAGTACACAGGAAGGATTGAACTCTGTCACAGGAACGCCCTAACCAACAACAATAAAAAAAGCAAAAACTACACACTTAATAATTTTGATTTCCAGAAGGCCTCAGTATAAAAACCGAAACGTTTTCCCACTCCAAAAGCAGCCAAAACCATATTATGTCCATTACTGCCTAAAATACCCTTGATATAACGTTTACTCAAACTTACCTCTAGAATGCCCCTTTTTTTTGCTTGTTATAGCATATCTTAAGTAATTAAGATCCTCATTTTAAAAACAATGTGTCTTCAATCCTTTCTCGTTTTCTTTGCTTGGCGTATTTCAAAAGTGGAAAGTAGATTATGACAACGGTCAAAGTTATGGTAAAATAAAGTGGAAAGTAGATTATGACAACGGTCAAAGTTATGGTAAAATAAAATTAAAAGCAAATAAATATGTTCCTAAATCAGGATTATGACAACGGTCAAAGTTATGGTAAAATAAAGTGGAAAGTAGATTATGACAACGGTCAAAGTTATGGTAAAATAAAATTAAAAGCAAATAAATATGTTCCTAAATCAGGATTATGACAACGGTCAAAGTTATGGTAAAATAAAATTAAAAGCAAATAAATATGTTCCTAAATCAGGTGGCTTTTTAGACGGAAATAAGTGACGTATAAAACGCTTTTTTTGTGTTCGAATGATATTTTTGATATCATTCGGAACTCATTTATACAGAAGTTGAATAACACATACACTTTACAATGGTAAAACACTTTTAAAGTTAAGAGGGCACTGTCAAAAATGGTTTTGTTTCAAAAATATACATCTCGATGCACTGCCGTGTATGCAGAATAAGTTGATTCTAATATGGCTGAAGTCGTTTTATAAATTGTGCAATTTTAGTTCTGGGAAAATTGAAACACTGAAGATAATGTATGGAAGTACGGCACTGCCGTGTATGCAGAATAAGTTGATTCTAATATGGCTGAAGTCGTTTTATAAATTGTGCAATTTTAGTTCTGGGAAAATTGAAACCCTGAAGATAATGTATGGAAGTACGGCACTGCCGTGTATGCAGAATAAGTTGATTCTAATATGGCTGAAGTCGTTTTATAAATTGTGCAATTTTAGTTCTGGGAAAATTGAAACACTGAAGATAATGTATGGAAGTACGAAAATTAATAAACTTTAGTATTCAGATGGCGCTTATACCTTAAATGGTAGAAAGACATCTCCATTAATAAGTTTGTTTACTTTAAAAGCTACACATTTTCGTTCCTAGTTTTGAACTGAAAGACTGGCGGGAAGGAATTCACCGCTAACTATTGGGCTAATCTTGTTCTAACCGTCACTCTTATGGCACACCCATGGCGTCAAAGTACGTAGCGCGTTTCTACGGGAACAGGACGCGTACCATGACATCACTGATTTACATTTCGGGCACGCTAACATCGGGTCACTCTCAGCCGCAAAGATAGGATCTATAATAATGATTGAAGTTAGTAACTATAATGACATTTGAGCAACTTGGGAGAATGAATTCTGATAATTCGAAAATGATTGTTCGTTGTCATAATAATTTTTATCTAAAGCAATAAATCTATATCAGCATAATCTAATGCAATATGTATTTATAACTTTATGTTTTGGTTGTTATTAATTCTTAGCTTTATCATTAACAATGAATAAGAGAGAGGTATTGGCCATTTGATTGACCTATTTCCATACTAAATATACTCTATACTTTCTTTAATGTTGCTTTATTTGCCAATATTAGTTAGAATGTTTCATATATATATATATATAGTTTATTAGTTTCATTCTTACTTTTTATTATGGAGATTATTTTGTATTATTAACTTAGTTTATGGATTAAGGACCAATCTAAATCTCCTATAAGTATTAGCTCGCCGAACTTCGTGAGATATTGGGTTTACGGTAGAAAATATCGTTAACAGCTAGGGTACCCAAATAATGAAACTGTGCATTTTAATCTTCATAACTAATAACGTAAGAACAGTTTTTTTTAGTTAGCTATAATCATTATCAGGTTGATGTTTGATCTAAGTAGTTACCATGTTCTAATCGGAAGTTAACATTATTTTTAGAGGTTAATTCATGCTTACATTTACATGTCTTCACTGTGTTCTATAACTTCTGAATGGTTTGCTCCTTTTTGTGTATTATGATTTATTTTAAGAGTCAACATTCTCGTTTTAAAACGTTTGATAGAACCCCCACTGCATTCTCTTCTCTTTCGGATTCGGATCCTCCAAAAGTTGGCAGTCGACCAGGACAATGGCCAAAGTTCATGATAAATTAAGGTGAAAAGCTAGAAAAAATTCCTAAACTAGGTGACTTTCTATGAGAAATAAAGCGCGTTTTTATCCCAAATCATTTAACAGCGCCAAACATTATTAATAAGACATTTAATACAAGATTGTATAACACGATTTACAGTGATTAAAATACTACATTTGAAGTTTAAAAGGAAATTGTTTGAATATATATATCAAACAGGTAGAGTGTTTTCTTTGCTTTTTAGAAGTGAGCTGTTTTTAGATCAAAATCGAGATGCACAAGGGGTTTTCTCTTCTGTTTCAACTTAAACTGAATAATATACGTATAAAAATAAACTTGATAAAAAGCAACAAAGCTATATTCATAAAATATGATGGGATGTATATTTATCATTATTTCAAACATTTGGTTGTTATTAATTATTAACAAGATGAATTAAAGAGACAAGTATTGGTTATTTTTTTGTAAACATGTCCATGTGATCTTTGTATTTACAGAGGTTTTATTTGTGTTTATTTGTACATGTCTCAGTAGTTCTGTATTGGTGAACAAGCGACATCTGAACAGCTCAAGTAGATTACTCATTTAAGAGTATCGTGTTGTTGACTGCTTTTCCTTCCCCCCTCTTGTCAGCAATGGTTTATGCCTAAGCTCTAACCTGACCTTGACCCCTTTTTTAAAAATTTGTGTTTTCAACCCCTCCCCATTATTTGCAGTTGAATAAGTTTTCAAATGTTGATAGTAACGTGGAAAGCAAACAATGAGTTTCTAAAATATATGGCATTTTTAGTAAAAACTTAGCTTACGTTTTTTTATTGTTTTTGTTTTCGCACAAGAGTTGACAAATCGTTTAGAATATATTGGATACACGAACTGTATTATTTTACACTTAAAAGAACAGAGTCAAAAGGGTTATTGTTTCACAAAAAAATATGAATGTTCATTTTGAAGCACATAGCTACACAATAAGCTGTCTGCGCTGTGCCCATCGCGGGTATTGAATCCAGAATTTTAGCGTTATAAGCTCTCAAGATTACCGCTAAACACTAGAAAAACTCGTTATTTAGAAACACTCTGTCTTGGAATTGAAATACAAGTTGCACAAAAAGTGTGTGAACATCCCATTGCATTACCGTGTATAATAATAAGTTCATTTTAATTTGATTGAGGCCTTATTATAAACAGTGGTTTTTATAGTTAAGGAAATTATGAACACAGAAAATGAAATTCGATGACGAGGAACCCACTTTCAGACTAATAATGGCTGGAGACGGCTTGAATGGGTAATGAAGAAAAACTTTAATATAAGTTATGTTAAACTTATATTAAAGTTTTTTTTCATTACCCATTCAAGCCGTCTCCAGACAGAAAATGAAGTATAATATTCCACATAACTTGACTTTTTCTTGTTGGATTAAGCCTTTTTTCTAACGTTTTTTATTCTATAATGGCGCTTTTATCCTAAGTAGTAGAAAAACTTCTCTATGCATGGATAGGACCTGCAATAATGTTTGAAGAATGTAGTATGTTATTACATCGGAGTTATTAATTATAACGAATTCTGAGCTTTTGGAGAAGACAGTTAATTTTTGACCTGGAAAATGACCCTTACTCTGTATTAACCTATTTTTTTTTTCAGATTTTAAAAGATGTTAGTTTATCTAGCAGGGGGTGAATGTCTTTCTCTTGTTATATTCAAGATAAATGGTTCTCGTGTCATAATAATTCTAGTTGGAAACAATAAAGCCACATTCATGAAGTCGAATGGAATATGTATTTATTATTTTTCAAAATGTTTATATTTACTCCTTAGCTTCATTCTTAACAACAAATTCAAGAAATAAGTTTATTGTTTTATTATTGTGAAATAAAAACAATAAGCTTTAAGAATAATGATGAACCAAAACCCCAACCATCACCATTTTAACGGAATGGGTTGTATTTCATAAGTCTTTTCATTGACCTTAAGTTGATAAATAAAATTTACAAACTCATCATAATTATTTTAAAGTTATATATATTAAACACTTTCGTATTTCTATTAATATTATGCACAGTGTATAGAAGAGAACATGCCAATTTTAGAGCAAAGAAAGGCAAACACCTGTGCCATTCCCCAGAGTTTAATTAATTTGTAACCACGAAGCCTATGTTAATTCAAGCATAAATAGCACCCCCCCCCCTCCTTTCATCACTTAGTATCTACAGAATCTGAACACGGGACTGTGGTTAGCATGCATTGTGATCAAGTGTTATTACTCATACCAGCCTTAGTTGCTACACATACCTTACCGTAAATCTGTCGTTAGCTCGTGCTAAATATTGACTTGGGACGTTTATCAGATTAGCGGACAGTGGGAGACGTGTTGATGCATCTCGGACAACGCTCAAGACAGATCAGTACACTAACCAAATAATGTTGTGGTAAACCACGCGTCCGCATAAAAACCTGTACATATAACTGATACAGTCAATAAAGAAATGTTATCGGATAGCACTTCGTGGGAAAACGCGTGCCCGCAGTTTGTAACACGAAATTATTATTAATATAGGCCACGCGCCATATACGTGGATTATTGTACGTCTATATCCGTGTGTATGTGAAACAGTATATATTAATTTAACAATTTATGAAGCTATCTACTTCCTCGAATCAATAATCGACGATTGATGACTTTATTTCGAACAGCTCATATGGAAATGTTATTATAACCAACTTCGCTTGAAGTCGATTAATGTTCCTAAGACAAAGTAAAGCAAGCGAAACATTTATGTTCAACATCAGAACAAAAGCATTTTTGTTAATAATTCACACTGACTCATTTGAACTAAACACAGCTAAATATCACAAAAGTGTTAAACTGCATTGCTGTTCACCGACATAACCTTACATAACCTTTATAAAACTATTTAATATTACCATTAATTTCTCATCAGGTCAAACTGCAAGGCTTGTGTGCAGTAACTTGAGTTCAATAAAATTCTGGGAAAACAAGAACAAAAAAAAAGGATAAATCTTTCTTACAAAAAACAAAATAGGAAAGTTAATTGTCAGATACTAAAGCAAGTCCCATGTAGGACAGCGGTAAGTCTTCGGATTTTCAACGCTAAAATCAAGGGGTTCGATTCCCCTCGGTGGATACAGCAGATAGCCCGATGTGGCTTTGCTGTAATAAAATACACACATACTACATCAAACTACACAGTGACTTTGAAACATAAAATAATAATAATTAAAAACTTGATAACAGTTGGAGACTCAATTTCAAGTTTTGTAGAGGGCCACAATCCTTTGTAGTAGGTGTCTGTGACTCTTGGCGATAAATTTCAACGATAAATGCACAACACACAATCCACATCTTTTAAAATAATGCATTCAAAACAAGTCAAACGTATGTACAAAAAATTCGTTACGCTATTGATTACCACAGTTGAATCTAGAGCTTAATTATTCTCTTTTTTTTGTCAATAGTCCGCCCAGGCTGGTTCAGTTACTTTAGAACCGAATTGACAAGAAGAATTATTTCTTCTATCCTCTGTTATCGCAATACAATCAGTGATAAATTCACTTACATTACCCCGTGGGTTACCACAGTTGTATACAGAGTCTTAAATAATTCTCTTTTATGTCAAAAGTCCACACAGGCTGGTTCAATTACTTTAGAACCCACTTGACAAGACAAATTATCCTTCCCTATCTCTGTTGTTACGATACAAGCTGTGAAACTCTCACTTTAGAAATCGCCCGTTACAGCTAAACTAACATATAGTTTAACTTCACTTTCACTAACTTCTTCTTTCTTGCACTCTGTATTTGTAAGTATTTATAACACGCGACAGAGAAATCTAGAAATATCGAGCCTTCTAGTAACAACAATATTACACATAACGAGAAAAATTTAGAAGCGTCAAGTAAGATGACGTCAACAATATTACAAAAGCCTAGTACAATAATTAAACTACATACACAGCGCACGACTCGTACAGAGTTGTGTAATGAAACTTGTCATAACTATCCCTTTTAAAATAATTAACGTTTAACACTCTTATTATGAAAACTAAGTAATCATTAAATACCAAATCACCAAACAAACTAAATCATAACTCTTAAACTGAACAATCTTGTACATCCAACACTCAACAAAAAATGTGAATGAAATGTTTTAGCCACTTTGATGATAAAACGTTCAGTAAGGTTTTCCGCCCAGTGTTGGAATTTGTCGATTCGTAGAAACAATATGGTTCATGCTCGAAAAGAAAAACGAAAGAGAATGTGATATTTAGTTGCACTTTAATGACTTGATAAATATGCAACGTCTAACTTATCCTGGCTTGTTTCTTTCGTCAATGTTAAATTTTGCTATGATTTATATTAATCATCATGTTATTGTTCACATTAATACTATCCCGTTTTAAATTCATGATCAACAGCGACCGATTTAAACTTGATACGTTATCCACGGGAGTCCATGTCTATAATGCCCAAGTTTCCTTTCTTTTACATTGCGTTTTGTGATTAAGAAAACTCAACTCCTTTAAGAATTAAGCATTTCCAGTTGTGTGTATTCAGTGTTAATTTCGTTTTGTCAAATACCTCTTACTAATCAATACAATCTGGGATGATCTCAATGTTTATGTATTTCAAGCCTGTGTCGAATTACTCCTGACACTCGCAAAGAACATATCTGTGAAATGGCGTTTCCTAGCTTGGGTGAATCGATTAACTGTTGTCACATGTATATGACTTGTCCGAGTAAAGTACGTTACAAGAGACACGTGCAACATCCGTCACACGTGGAAGTAGTCATACAATAACTTCCTTCAGTCTTGTCTTCAACCCGTGGTATTTCTATTTCACGTCTTTATATCTGTATTATTGCTATCAAAGGAACTTACTCAAAATTTGCTTGTGTATAAATACAAATTACAAGACACGCAAATGTTGGAAATTAGTATCGTTGTTCTAAATTTTCGAAACGATTTTTGAGACTTCCTTGTTGTTACAAGTATCGAAATTTTGCTTCAATAAACAATGGTAAAAATGGACAGATATTTATGAAATGAGCATTACATCCTGTTATTTTAACGAAAAAAAAATATTTTATTGTAAAATAAGCACTCCTTCCCCCCAAAAGACATTCTTAGAGAAAAATGTTATGCTATTAACTTAAGCTAATCTCGTAAATTCTGTCTCTTGAAAGTTTGCCACTATAAATGAGCGCTGCAATTGGACAAAATAAAAAAAAAGAACCAAATTATGATGAAAAACTTATTAATACCAAAATGTTTAAGATCTGAAGTGCATTCATCTCAATGTATTTCACATTTGTTATTTTTAACATCGTATACTTTCTTTGATTTTCTAAATAAGTTCGGCACTTATTTTTGGTAAAAGTTAAATAGCAAATTATGAGCGTTTTTTTGTATAACGAAAAAATGTAAAGCCATCTCATTAAAAAACTCTATATTAACACACAAATCTTAGTTTTCATATTAAGAAATCCTGCTGAACAAGCAAGTGACACTTAGCTACCGAATTTCGAAATACTTTACTGATAAAATCAATTAGAACTGTCTTAAGATAATGGAAACTTTATGTGAAGTCTGACACAAACCAACGCGTGTTTAACCAATCATATATTAAGCACTAATCATATAGGATGCCTTCCATTCGTCTAATCTTCATAGCATTTGTAGAAATGTTTGAAAAACTTTACCTTCTCTCGGGCAACTGAAAATAAATCCTATCTCAAGAATTTTTACTTCCTCAACAAGGAAGTAAAAAGTCTTTGTATGTGATTTATTTTTAGTTGCGCAAGAGAGGCTGAAGTTTTGAGAAATACTCAAATTTCCACATCAAATATATTTCCATAAATGTAAAAACCAAAACCAGTAGTAATTAATTCATAAACAAACTAAAGAAATAAACCAATACATATACAGAGGTTAAGTGTGATATAGTGAAATGATTTTGGTGCCTCACCAAGTCATTATTGTACATGTTGCCACATCCAGTCGTGCTCTATCTAACAATCGTGCATTTCAACGATAGCAGGACAGCATAGTTTCCACTATAAAAGGTTAAGGCTGTCGTGTCCAAAGCACACATTTATGCTCAGTACTTTCCATGATCCATAAAAGATACGAGGCCGACGGTTTCCCTGTGCCCGTTTCATTCTCCGGTTGCTTGGAGTATGCTATGTTTGAACAGATATGTCATGAATTATCATCTGTTACAAGACCCCGCACTTTACTAACTACACGAATGGTACTATTTGTTGTTGATCCTGATATCACAATTGATCCACATTCCTTTGTCTTCAAATGATATTAAGTATGAGGAATATATCTGTCATGGAAACTCTAAATCCCTGTTCTGAATGGATCTTTATGATCTAAACTTATGAATAATTTGCCTCAGAAAGTGATGCGTCACACCTTTTCCAAAAATGATAAATTTTCGGTGGCATCACACTAACTACGAAACGCCTAAGAATGTGAAAATGTAGTACTGATACATGACGTTTTACCGCGTATTTTATATCGGCTGTGACTGTCACATGACTTACTGA
>NW_013666919.1:226780-251168 GCF_000517525.1 Limulus polyphemus
CGAAGCAAACATGGAAATGTCACTATTAGTATTATAACAAAGAAATCAAATGAAGAACATTTTTTACTGACTCCGTATTCTTCGTTTACGTAGTAAAACTGGATAAACTTTAATGGTTAAAACATTACTTGAACTGTTAATAAACAGACGTTCGAAGCAAACATGGAAATGTCACTATTAGTATTATAACAAAGAAATCAAATGAAGGACATTTTTCACTGACTCCGTATTCTTCGTTTACGTAGTAAAACTGGATAAACTTTAATGGTTAAAACATTACTTGAACTGTCTCGCTAATTTAACAGTGTTGACACATTTCATTGTTTTTGTCTTGTCCCCTACTTACACTGCCCCGCACTCCAGGGGAGTTGAGCTCTACAAACCCTCGAGCTAGTTACATTGACCTAATACATCAAGATTATGCAAGGCAGGTGTGACTGTTTCATTTTACTTGAGATTGCAAGTTGCATTGTGTAGTAACTAACGGCTGACATTCGATGCAGGTGTTAAGGACACACCTCGTGCAATGTCACTTAGAAGAAAATTGAACGTAGTTAAACACAGTAGCGACACTTTAGTTAAGGATTTACGTACCGTCGATTTATAATTCAATCAAAATGTTCGAGTATGCAGAATTAAAATTATCTATATTTATTGTAAAAGTTTAAATTACTACTCGAACCACATAAAAGGTGACAGAAATGAAGCAAATACAGGCAGATCTGATCAGATTTAGGAAAGGTCACGATATGATTATATCACTGTAAAACTGTTTGATTATTTCAACACTCTTTGCCATACAAGTGTGATATATATATATATATACATATTTTATATAAATAAATTTGTATTCATCCAAGATTGGGAGATTTGATTTATAATGTACCATTGAATTCAGACTTGCCTTTATATTTTCTATAACTTTCATTGGTATAAAAAACGAATACAAGTGAACCTACCATTAAAACAAAAGGTAGGATAGCTTTATTGATATCATATCGGAGGTTGAGAAATGTTATGGAGTAAAGACTATTACATGTTGCATTAAGGCAATAATATAATTGAAAAAATATGTTTTTGATTATAAAAGCTGTATGGTATCTACAAAGAACTTTACTATTAATATGACAAATGAAATAGTTCATAAGTAACTAATCCACGTCTAAACTTCTGAAGGAACTCACGAATTTGTACTTAATAGAGTTGACCTTTAGTTATGAGAGACACGTTAGACGATATTCCTATAGATTTCAATTTATTCTACTAATATCAACAATTTCATAAAAATACGATGCAATAGATTAATCAACGTGTTTTTAAAGTGCAAGTGACTACAAATGATTTCAAACACGTGTCCTCCAAAATTTTCTAAATTGGATTAGTATTAACAACTATCCAACCGAAAAGACGCGCTAAATTTAGGCCTATTTTCATAGTATTTTTGTTTTATAATAAATTCTACCCAAGGACAGTCTGCTTGTGTTTCGTGATGGTTTATGAACTAGTTATATAGTATTTAAAACGATAGAGCTACACACATTAGTTTTATAGCTGCTTCGATATGAGGCAAGTTTGAATTCCATAAAAGAACATCTAAGTAAGTTTCGATTTATTAGTTTAAAATGTAGAGCAGAAACATGATACAATTGTTTTAACTTGGAAAACTTTGGTCTCAAGACTGTGATTGACAGTCACCTACTGTGAGCCACGCCTATTTACCGTGAATCGGAGGGTATAATGATTCGTCGATTTTAAATATCCCAACCTACTTGTGTACTTTCATCCAATCAGAACATAGCTTCCTCCCACTGCCTATTCGACGCAACGGAAGACCAACTGGCAGATCAACGAGGAATCGATTCGCAAGCACTTGTAGAGTACAGAGCTCAACAAAACTTGGCAGTTGATGACGCAGGCTTTAAGTAGCACGATTATGGATCATGGGTTTAGTAAACGGAATCCTGCACTCCGCCTAGTAGACGTGGCCTGTTCGTACGTTCCGTCTCATGCCAGTCTTGCCCACTCACACCCAGGATTCAATGGTGTAACGGCCGGCTACCCTCTGAGTCAGGCCGTGGTAGCAGCAACTCAACACCGCGGACCTCAAGAACAAGGTGCGTCAGAGATGTTAAGCCAATTCATGGATACAGCCCACATGGGCGCCATCAAATTATCCCCACCTCATGCCATGCCAGGAGACCTTTCGACTCAGGGAAACCACCAGTTTGCTGCCCAGACCAATGGCTACGGTGTCCCTCCTTCACATGCACATCATCACCACGGTCACGTTAGTAGCTACGCCGCTCGAGAATTTTTCCTTCGCCGTGATCACATGCCGACTCTAGCCGGTAGTTTAGCTTCTCATGATGCCCTCAACGGCAATGGTCCAGCTCATCACGGAATGTTTGTGCCATCCTCGGCTGCTCTTCACGCTGCTCATCATACAGGTGACCCCACATCCTCACATGTATTGTTTCCTGGTTTTGACCACCCATCAGCACATCACACGGGACACATGAACGGCCAAATGAGATTGTCACTACCTGGTGCAGACATGTACGGACGTCCTGATTCTTTCAATCAGATGACCGGACCAAGAGCTGACCACCTGACAGGGACTTATAGCCCCATGAATATGGGGCACATGAACATGGGACCTCACGGTCCTGGAGCCTTTTTTAGGTATATGCGTCATCCTATCAAGCAAGAAATGACGTGTTTATGGGTCGATCAAGAACAACCGACACCACGAAAAGCATGCAACAAGACATTTTCTTCAATGCACGAGATCGTCACCCATCTAACGGTTGAGCATGTTGGAGGACCGGAATCCAATTACCATGCCTGTTATTGGCAAGACTGTTCTCGCAACGGGCGGCCCTTCAAAGCCAAGTACAAGCTGGTCAACCATATACGAGTCCACACGGGTGAGAAGCCTTTTCCCTGTCCTTTCCCCGGCTGTGGTAAAGTGTTCGCCAGGAGTGAAAATTTGAAAATCCACAAAAGAACACACACAGGTTAGTTGTTTGCTTTACGTTCCTAGTTATAGATTTTAATTGGTCTCATAATTATTATTTATTATATGCGTGCGTCAAATGCAAAACTCTTGACATCCCTTTCACCATATTTCGCGCTTTCTTTAATTTTAATATTCAGCTCAAAGCATCCTTATATTGTGGCCATAGATAGATAATATACATCACCAGTTAGTAACTGAGTTACCTCCTGATAATAATTAACCGACTATTTCATCATAACTAAATACATATTAAAATATTTTCACCCATCACCCCATGTAAATACAAAACTACCTTTACCATAGTCATGTCAGTTTTTCCCTTCCTGTATTCAAGACCCCGTATACGTGACGTTGTTGTGCAAGTAATTTTACTCAGAAAAATGCCCACACTGATCTTTCCATAAATATCATATTAAACCTGACACAGATTTCCAAGCATCTTATATTCAAAAAAAAAAACAACAAAAAAAACACACACACTCTAAAACGAAATTACAACTGAGGGGATCTAAATTACACACACCGAAGTTCATGTGCAAACTCGGTTAAATCTCCGATTCTTTAAAATTACATGTAAATGTTATTTGAATTTAACAGTTGCGACAAATATCAGTTTATTTGTATTTAATATTTTTATTATAAAATTCATTTGCCCCATATACAGCTACACCCATTAAGTTAACAATGAAACAAGTACTTCAACATCTTAGTTCTTGACTAAATTGAATCTTTAAAAATTAACTTTCTTGTGAGAATAATAATATAGTTATTCATATGCAGATACAATTTCAATACAGTCTTTCATGCGCTAGATTACTTGCGTATAGTCGTGTCTGGGCTCAGGTTCTGTTGTTTTAACAATGTTCTGTAAATTTCCTTCCTATAAGTTACTTGGTACTACAAGTAGAACTTCAGTAGGCTTAGTCTTGAAAATTTTCAACCCAACATAGTAACATCTAGTATGACTGAAACAGCACAGGTGAAAGTATCAAACTCAAAGTCCATGTCAATCAAACATTTTGTTCAAAATTTCTCTCCCTCATAACAACAGATCGTAAATCACATGTTGTAGAAGTATTCAGAATAACTAGCATTGTCTGCATATAGATGATGGACTGCGACAGCACTGTATATCATGACAGTATACTTATAACATCTGGATATGTCATTCCTAGTGCTGACAGTTCACTACCCTCGTGAGGTAGCGTTACTTATCGCTTTATGTTGCATGCGGTCCGTGACAAAGGAATGCATATATTACCCTTATTTTGATATCTCATCGCCTGTAGAACATAGCTAAATGTAAGGCGAATTGTAAATGTACTGATGTGTTTAAAAATAACAAAAAACAAAAAACAATTCAATCGTCCATTGCATGTAAAAGAGATCCAGTTTCAGAAAACTAGTGAGATGCATTTCGACTTAATGGCCGAAACTGTTAGCAACGACGGTATCCAACTGATGACCTAGGGCAAGGTGGTCGGATAATGTTTTGTAGTTTACCTCTTACTTTTAATTAAAACTATTTATTCCTGGAAAATTTTTGGTGCCTCTTCTTTTACAGGTTATTACGTAATTTGAAATGTTTTACGATGGTACCATGATGATGAAGTATTTCCCATTTTTACGAAATAAATCTTATTCTCAGTAGCGTAAATTTACTAATAAGTTTTTGAATCCTGAACTTACTAACTAGGTATGATCAAGTTCAGATACAGATGGAGTGAATAACAAGTAAATACAGTTATGTAGCTTGATTTATAATGAAAATGTAAATCAATTGTTAAAATCATTTTAAAGAGAGGAAAGTATTCATAATTTCGGCCAACTGAATCTTGTGATAAAAAGGGTGTGAAGCTAATTTTCACTTTAATGATAGCCAAGTATATTATATTTACAGATTTGTGACACTAATAGTTGATAATGTGTAATATTATTTTATTTAACAGTTATATTTAAAATTGGATTAATTCTGATGAAGAATATTTTTAGACAACTTGGTAACGTCCTTTAACAAATCTACTTACATATACAAGTATGTGTGTGTGTGTTGATGGTTCGATGACTGTTAAAGACATATAATTAAAGGTAGATTGGTTTTAGTTTTTCATCTATTCGTAATTTCTAAATCACAGACACGTGAATTTTTTTATATGTTAAATTTTAGTTATTTTCACAAAACAAATAGGAATTATTATCTAATAACTTGAATTTGCACATAAATTCCAGTTATTCAATTCCATTGTGAACTAAAAAGTTGTTTTTGTTGTTCGAGCAAAATCTACTTGAGGGCTATCTGTTTCTAATTTTCAAATAGTTGTAGACTAGAGGGAAAGCAGCGAGTCAAACCACCGACCGCCAACTCGTGGGCTACTCTGATCGAATAGCAAGATTTGATCATTAGTCTTAAAGCGAACCTACGGCCACATGGTATGGAGCGGTTTGTTGTTTTTTTTTTGCGGTAAGAGGACACGGAACCTTGGATCCACATTTTATTAGGCCTAAAAAGAAAACATAATCATCACGTTTACACTGAGATGACTAATCGTGGCAAACGTTGAGCCTTAGTCAGGATAAATTGACCAAATTTGTTCGGGAAAATATGGTTATTGTAGGTCAAAAGATTGAGTCAGGAGAGTTATATGGACGAAGTCATAGAAAGTGACCAATTAATTTATGTGTCGGGGTAACATTTCGAGAATTTAAACCAATGCTAAACAAAGTTACTACCAATGGAAATAAAGCTAATACGTTTGAATGAGTGGCATATTAATTCATCCTCAATGCTAACAACTGTTAACTTGGAGTCACTATCATATTGAACCAATTTTGAAGCGAATATCTGCAGTATTTGAATTATTAGTGTACATAATTGTTTGCAATGCTATTAAACACCTGATAGTTTCAGCAACTAACGTGTTGTATCACTTTGAACGACTACGGCTGGAGAATTTGGACCACTTCTATATTACTCCATCTTCGATACTAACTCTTGGTAACTTTAAACCACCGTCACATCAGGACATCTTAGCAACAGTTAATGAATTTAACATCAGTTATAAAACTAACGAATTTTTTTAGTGCAACTTACGCATAGTTTTATCCACAGGCATATTATTGTTATTACATTTTATTCCACGTGGTAGACTAAATCTTACAGAAATCTTTAAACTGCCTTGTGGGAAAAACGGAGGGATGATAGCATAAAGGACGATATCCAAGAAAGCAGCGTAGTATATTTTTTACGTGTTTATAAATCCAAAACCTAACCATTTGGTTTTGAAAGCACCTTACACGAAACTATACAATTGAACAAATAAATCACAAGTTGTGCACTGTGCAGTTATGATAAACATGCACTTCAAACTGCGTTGTTGATTATGCACGTACGTGTGTAGCACACGAAATCTTGACTCGTGTTCATGTTTGTAATACTGCACAGCTTACTAAAGTGCTATTGTAATTGAAAGTGACAGATGTCTCGTCGATATTTCATTGATAAGAAAGTGGTTTAAACACACTGAAAGCTTCTTTTTCAGCCAACGTGCTTGGAAAACTTAGAAATAAATTATCTATAACTTGTACTAGTATATTATCTCTACCAAACCCCACTTCTGCCTTTTAAATACGATGCATTTCCCCTAATTCTGAACTAAATGTATTACGTGTGTGCACCTACTTAATTCATTAAATTACATACAACTGCTCAGTTGCCTAAAAGCGTTAATTAGCTACGTAGATCGTCCCTGAAATAATGAGAAATAAGCTAACACGGGACTTGTGTGAAGGAAGGGGAGAATTGTCCATACGAATATTTCAGTTGTTACAGTACGTTATTCAAAGCCACCGTCCCTCGCCATTCTGTAACTGTTTGTTCGCTACCTAACTTAGAAACATAACACACGATGACACTTGAGTAAATTCTCTCGAGAAATACAAAGGGCTTTAGTTTACAACGTCACATACCTACATATATATAAGCTATATTTATGCGTATACTTATATGTTTCCCTGATGCATGCCAGACTTCAGCTGGTTCATGTAGGCAGAAAATAGTAT
Source organism: Limulus polyphemus (assembly GCF_000517525.1). Taxonomy (NCBI): domain Eukaryota; kingdom Metazoa; phylum Arthropoda; class Merostomata; order Xiphosura; family Limulidae; genus Limulus; species Limulus polyphemus. Next base: position 233,859 of record NW_013666919.1, read on the forward strand.
GATGTTTTGTCTGCAATATGTTCTTAGCTATATTTCATGTTGAAATGCTGACATGCTGCTATACTGTATAATACGAATGCAACGTAGATAACCAATTGTCTTTACATGAATTTTAAATACAAGATCATCAAAGTGAAGTTTCCGGAACGAGTACATTTTGCGTTGTTATCTGATAGAGATATACTTTTAACACCTCTTTCCTGGTGAAAGTATGTAATAATGATAAATCTGTCAAAGACACCTTAAATTTCAGTGCAACATTCTAAATGTAAGCGTACCGTGATGATGTGGTATGTACATATTTAGATAAGTTAATCACTAAGTATGTACTTTAAATGTTATCGGTTGATAAGCGTTATGCATATTCTATGTAAGAGTTATATCACCTGCTTTAATCTGTTTCTATTTTACCATGTATTAAAAGTAAAACATTTTGCTTCTAACTGTGTTTTGTCGCAAACGTTTAGATGGGATACGTAATTTTATCACAAACGTATATTAAGTGCCTGAAGATTAGTTCAAACAATAAGACGTGAGAAAAAAACAATGAAAGACTAAGACGAGAAATAAAAGTAATAACTCTTTTCCCCTGCTCATCTATATATATATAGATAGACAGAGAAATTTCCAATCTGAACGGTACTTTATGTAACATATGTTATGAACTCTTAGGTCAGAGACTACTAGGATTCATTCCTAGTCGTCTTTAAGTTTGAACTGCTGACCAAGGGGAAGGTAGCCAGTTAGTAGCACTGCCACATACACGACTATTCTTAACCGAATAGCATGATTGACTATCTCTGTTGTAACGCGTCTACAGCTGAAAGTGCGGATTATGTTTTCTATCGCCTACCGTAGGTTTGAAACGGAGGCCATTTGGTACGCAACCGGCACACTAACTTCTAGGCTACGCCCAGATATTATATATATATAGAGAGAGCGAGACATTGATAATCGATTACTACACTATAATTACTTCTATTTCTTGCTCGGGACTTTTGATTAGACCTATATAAACAAGACGTCTACGTATTTTATTACTGGTTTAGATAATTGCTCTGAAACAGTTCATCATTATACTTCCTAACTGGATGTTATACAACTCTTTCTTTTGACTCTTTGTTACCAGATAAAACATATTTCGTTAATTCATACTCTCGATTTGCAGACAGTTCCCTTGATTCGTATTCGTTGGATGATTATAAGTACAGTTCTTTGTTTAATAATGATCTGTAGCATGAACTGATTTGTTCTTGGTAACTCAACACCCCTATTAAGAGATTTTGCCCATACCCACGAGTGATAACACAGGCCTGCGATGGTTTTATTGCCTTGATATTTTTACATGTTCTACAGTAATTTCTGTACGCTGAATCCGAAAATGTTATCCATTTTTCTCCATCACGTATAGGTTTTTCACAGAACGTCATAACGCAATACATAAAAGAAAGAACACAACACGTAGTTTTGAAACTAAAAGACATAGATTTCACGAAAAAAATCAGGGCGAATGAGGATGCATATTCTTCCATTTTCTTCAGTTTGTTCGTATTTTTGTTAACAAACATAATAATAAAAAATGTGCATTATAGTAAACTAAAGAATAATTTGATCTGAGTAAGAGTTTTTTTCTTCCCGATTTCTAAAAAATCCTTACGTGATAGAAAAAAATGAATATTATTTTCGAAATCTGTGTAGCTGAATTATGAAAAATCCATTTTTAAACCAAAACAACTTTTATGAAGTTTATGTTCGCAGGCCTGTGTAATCCTTTAGTGCTATATTGAGAAACACTTCCATTTTATGGTGTGCTCTTAGAGTATTACTTTGAATCATGTTGAAGATTATTTTTATTTACAATATAAGTTAACAGTCAATTGACATAACTTCCAATGGAGTTCTTCAGCTCATTGAGGTATAACATGGACTAATCCTATGTGACGTAACTCAAGAAAGTAGTTTCAGAAAATCTCTGATAATATTAATGATTATTTTAAATTATTCCCCAGTTCGTATCAGATATTGTTTTCCTGACCTCCTCGTTTTACATGCATCGTTAATAAAATACCTTGAAATAATTTAAATATTTGTATCAGCGAAGCTGCTATTAATATTTACAACCAAGTACCTTCTCGCCTAGCCATACGTCACAAGCGAAATAACTCACGGTGATGACGACATCCTCGGGGTTACAAGCCTCTGCCTTTCAAGGGCAGCTCAAGGTCGATTTATGGTTGTGTAAAACCGAAAGGTATCCGGTGATAATATTTTGTATTCGTCACAATGACGCAGACAGACCAATTGACAAACTGAACTAAGAGACTTACAGAGTTGTGGGAAAGGAAATATATGCTAACATAATCTGTATTGAAGTCGTGGCAATTTTTTCCCCACTATTTTAGTTCATATGGCAACTGGATGGTTGTTAAGAGACCAATGTCTATCATCAACGCCACTTGTTCCAGACGTACTGCTGTCAGAAACAAGGTTTTGTGTTTCGTAACACCACGTTTCTGTTTTTACATTGTCGTATTAAGTAGCGTAATCAAATAATTAAACTAAAGATGACTGGGTTATCTAATTTCTCTAATTTTAGATTAATTTATTCTGCAAAATATAAGAAACTACAATATAGAGAGATTTAAAATTTTTAGAGTTTCGTGCATCGTTCCAGAAGTAACCACACCTTCATTCTGAGACATACATTTATAAGGATATGCGTCCAGTTGACACCACCATCTAATATCTCACCGTGGGTGGGCATTCTCCACCAATGATTATACCACCAGCGTATTGATCTTGCACTTAAACTACCCTTGAATAAATTGTTTTATTTTGTTTTTAAGATCACATTTTCTCCACTATTATACATCGATTTTTTTTTTCTTGATAAACAGTGACGCTTATCGTAACTACAGTATGCTTGTTTATATTTATTAACAGGAAAAACCGATAACCTGAATTCTTTCTTGCCAGAAACGGAAGATAGGCGTTACTTCTTTACTTTTAAATGAAGGAAGATCTGTCTTCTGAATGTGCTTACATTATTAGTCGTCATGTTTGTGAATTTTTTTTCTAACTAAAATGTTCTATTAGTATGAGGAGTGTTTGGATTTACAAGTAACCGTAGCGTATCCAGAAGCGATTTACTAGAGAAGTTTCTATTGTGTTTCCCAAAGATTAAATAATCCTGATAGAGCTGGAGGAAAAGATATTGACCAGAAACATATATTCTTAAAATGGACGTGGATATTTCCAAACCGTAAAATAACAGAATAGGTTCTGAGTCTTTTATACTGGGGCCTGGTATCGTCAGGTGGTTAGGGCGCTTCGAATTCCCGTCCTACCAAATATGCTCGCCCTTTCAGCCGTGGGGGCGTTATAATGTGCAGTCACTTCCACTATTCGTTGGTAAAAAGAGTAGCCCAAGAGTTGGCGGTGGGTGGTGATGACTAGCTTCTTCCCTCTAGTCTCTCACTGCCAAACCTTCATATTGTCTGTAAAGTGTCTCGGCACCGTATAATAATTTAAAAATATATTCTTATACAGTAAAATCTAAACCTGTATAATGAGCTGATGTAACAAGCAGAACCGTTTTAAATAGAAATGCAATGTATTTACGAATTTTATTTTTCAAACTGTTATATTACAGATTTATGATGTTTATTTATTTTTCAATTTCTATGAACATTTAATGTTTCAAGATTAGAATTGTTCTTCTCACCCGATAGATGTATTTAATTTTGAAACACAATGTTTAATTCTAATGTTATCTCTCTATATATAATACAGGTATTAAACTGACTTCGTTTCAAGGTTTTCTGTAATTGTTGAAATCATAAAATAACCAAACAACAACACAGTTCTATCAATATACGACTAAGTAGTCAGTCATTTCATGTCTATTGTTGTTGATCTTTTTAACTTTTTGTCGCGTTTTAATAACGTTGAATAAGTGTTTATGCTAAACAAATATGACAAAAGTTGTAATTTACATATGATTTATTACTTCTTGTACCTTGTGATTGGTTGAAATCAGTCATCATGTTTTTATACAATTTAAGAGATCTCGCTTTTTATTCAGACCAAGGAAAGGTCCTGTATAGGAACTGTATGTCTATACTCAAGTTTTAATCAAACTCACATTGTATACGTTGTTTGAATTATTGAACTTTATTTTAGTAAATCACTAAGTCCTCACACCAATAATTGGTCTACGTTTTGGAATATAAAACATCGAGAATATTGCAGCTAACAGAACAAACATATACATAACTTTACACTCCATGTAACAGAACAAACATATACGTAGCTTTACACTCCATGTAACAGAACAAACATATACATAACTTTACACTCCATGTAACAGAACAAACATATACGTAGCTTTACACTCCATGTAACAGAACAAACATATACATAACTTTACACTCCATGTAACAGAACAAACATACGTAACTTTACACTCCATGTAACAGAACAAACATATACGTAACTTTACACTCCATGTAACAGAACAAACATATACGTAACTTTACACTCCAATGTGAAAACGGGATTTTATAAATAGAAAATTAAAGAAACTATCTATATTTCTTCTTCAAGAGCATAACGTATTATTGGTGCACTTAATTATCCTTAAAACAGTAAGTCTTCGGGCATATAAGTAGCTAAGAGCTTAACATTCCCGTAATTCTTTTGAATTTTGTCCTCCTGTCACCCCCCGCATATTATTTGATGTAATTTGAAAGAAGATCACGTAAACACTGTTCAATCATTCAGCAGCAAATTGAATATTAGTTAAGAAGTGTACAAAAATCCGTAATTTATAGTCATTTGCAATTCATCTAAGTCACCATACGGTAACGGTATGAAAACGTAAATTTCTATACAGATATAGACATTAATTACTTTACTACCTTCAATGAAAACAGTCCGTAAAATTCACGAAAGAAAGAGGTTGGTGTAGAATTATCTAAGTTATTAAGTGATTGCAGTCAGGATGGACTACATTTTAAATTATGTGCAGCAGACGATCACTCAGAAAAAATAGAATTTTAAGGTTTTGCGTTTTAATAAGGTATGGAAATAGAAAAAGATAACTTTTTTGTGCTACTGTACTATTTTACTGTTAATTAAACCCTTGTCTACATTCACACAAGTAGCCATGTTTACGGCATTATCGTGTCCATCTACTGTACTTGACTAATACTGAGTGAATCCTGTTTCTAAGTTTGAACCCTTTCATATACATTTATTTATAATATTATGCATGTATGTATATGCTTATATTGATTCTTTTATCTCGTCTTTCAGGTGAAAAACCGTTCAAGTGTGAATTTGAAGGATGTGATAGAAGGTTCGCCAACAGTTCTGATCGCAAAAAACACTCGCATGTTCACACGAGCGACAAACCCTACAACTGTAAAATTCGAGGATGTGACAAGAGTTACACACACCCGAGTTCCTTAAGGAAACACATGAAGGTTCACGGCAAGTCGTCACCGCCACCAGGTACCATTCCTCCGGGATCGGCTGGGAGCACCAGCTCTGGCTCTGGTTACGACAGTGACACGCCGAACAACGTCAGTGGGAAGTATGCTAGCCGTAATAGTCTAGTCGGATCAAGCGGAGGTCCCGGTGCTTCGGGCCATGCGGCTTTACCCCTGAGCCAGTCAAATCCACCTCATAGTCTAGGTGGGGGTGGACCTTCAACTAATTTAAGTGAATGGTACGTGTGTCAGTCAACAACAGGCATGCCCACCCCACCCAGCAACGAACACTCACCCCTGGGTGGAGTTGGAGGCCACAGTCACCATCTTCACGCTGCTTCAGCTTACTGACCACCGGTCACTCCCACTAAGGTAGGAAAGCCTTTGTACAGATTAGACATTTCGTTCCAGCTCTATGCACTTGTATGAGCTGGAACAAACTGTGTTCATAATGTTGACGTGGATATTGTTTGAAAAACTTCATGACAACTGGTCCCTCCGACCACGACTATAAAGAGTCGATGTTTTCTCTTGTATAGACGACGTATTTATAAAATACATGGGCAGAAACTTGTTTGTATATGCACCAGGAAAATGTTCTTTGTACGCCAGGTGTTCAAGTACCAGATGCACTTGTATCATAGTAAAACTTGAATATAATTTTATCAAAGACCACCTGTTTTGTTGTGTTTGTTATTGTAAGGATATGTATATGTGTAGAAAGTACCCGCTTGATGACTGCACACACACACACATCTGTACTAGTCAGTCGATAATCAGCTGATGTCGTTTCTGCTTTAAATTTTGAAATCTTGGTATGTTTAAATCCTGTTGTGTTTATATTAATTTCCACATGTCAGTTTTGAAACAGATACAACTTACATTTGGCCTTTTCACACATTTTACACGCAGGACTGTATCTAAACGTGGGGTGCAGTTCGTCGTGTACCATACATCACAATACTAAATATTTAAATATTTTCTTTAATTTTTGGTAATCTCCTTTTTTTTTCCACTACACTGACTTACCAGGTATTCTTGTTCTTTTCCCTCTTTCACATGTCTTAAGTACTGTTGTATGCACTCACATGACCATTCAGTTGAGCGAGTGGGATTCCAACTGACATTTAAACAAACATCATGACAAGCAGGACATGATTACACAGTTTTCAGAACAGCAGCACTTTGAACTTGAACAAGGAGAATCTTCACTGTCTCCTCGAGCTCTTTAATGGGCGGTGTGTAAATCAACAAACATTCTGTACACTCTTCGATATTCTTTTTCATGTGGTCGAAGCGTTACCGGAAAAAAATAACAAATGTTAAAAAAAAAAATCAATCTATCGAAATTCACCCGCTTTGGAAAATACCAGATCCTTAATGTCTTATATCTTGCAAGTCACTCACAAACTTTTTTTTTTCGATTGGTCAGTTAATGGGAAAGACATGTTTCAATTGTTTGTATTAACTAAAAACAGTAACGCTTTATTAAGCATGAATTTTATATTACGTTGTATTTCTTAATGAAGCAATAGAAGATATATTAAGTAATAATTGTTATTTGTCGAAACGACACATTTTACGATTTGAGAAACAACCGCCTCATTATCAAGATATCAAACATGGTTTATGGATGACTCTTTTGAGTCATATAAGTATAATACATCTGTGATGTGTGGAAAAATAACAGAATGATTAATCATAAAGCGTTAGACCAAATTGTACCTATGTTGTTAACAAATGTGTTTTAAATGCAAAATACTTTGGATACGTGATCAGTTGCTTTAGATATATATTTAAAATTTTTATATTTTAGAAAGTAGTCAATTACATGTTCTTGATCATTTTGCATAAATGAGTAACTTTTCCCAATAAAATTTATATTTAACGTCATAAAATTTGACAAATAACATCGAATAGTATTTTCATAAGTTGATTTCCTTAGTCACTAAAGCCTTGTGATGGTTTAACCTGAGAAAAAGGATCTAAGAAGTAAAGGTGATTCAAATTACTGAACTGGTATTTTAATGTTTGTCTTTTAGTATTCAATTATTGTGCATGTTGAATGAATCGTTAGGCTTAACTGTATTATTGTACTCAGACATTTATTTTTATTAGATAAATAGTGTGAATTTTAACAGTATTCTTATTTATATCAAATGATAGATGTAAAAAAATGTAATTCATAGGGACATGTACAAAAACTCTATGATCGTACAAGATAACACACGGTTCTGTATTTAGACGAAAGTATACTAAGAATATGAAGCAAATATTGATATGTTGCTTCGAAAAACGAACCTCTTAGTTCTGAATATTCACGTAAATTCCATAGGCATGTTCCACTTAAGTGCTTTTAACGGAACTGATTATTTCTGTCGTCACCTTTTAAATAAATTTATTGTTACTTGTTATTGTACTTACATTTAAGTCATTACTATAGATTGACGCACGTTTCTTAAAGTGTATTGAATTATAATTAATACTCTTAATGGAGATTGAGCAAAAAAAAAACTCTGAAAACGCTAGGAACAAAACTTCGTTATTTTTTCTATAATACTCGGATCATTATAATCAATAAGAATTAAGCTTTAGGTGTTCATTATTAAACTAATGTTTCGTACCATTCGTGCTTCAATTGTATAATGGCTTCTGTAGCTGTTCTGTAAAACTTGGAAGACACCCAAAGGTAGACTATTGAGTCTCTAATCTAGAAAATATAAGTAAACTAATGAGCAAATGTTAAATACATTCCTATTAATGAGCAATTTAATGAATTGGTGAAAGTCACATGTGTTAGCTGAAAATTCACAGACGAAGAATTAAAGTGAGATTTAATAAAACATTCTTTTATTTGGGAGAAATGTGGCCGCTAGGCTACTTATGTACTCGTCTAGTTTTAGTCTTACTTAACCCTTGCATCGATAACAGGTTGTATATACTCATTCAGATATTACCCAAAGCTGCCTTTTCATAAGTGTTCCCTAAAAAATGTTTAGTGTTCGTAGTTAAACACAAAGCTACACAATGGGCTATCTGTGCTCTGCCCACCACGGGTATCGAAACCGGGTTTCTAGCGTTGTAAATCCACAGACATGCCGCTGTGCCACTGGGGGGCAAAAAGTGTTTAGAATTCTGTGCTTCCAATCATTGTAGCTAAAAGATATTAATCAAGTGCTTTTAATTTATGTATCTGTATTCGCCTATTTTATAAAACTTCAATTCATAATTATTAAATATACTAAACATCTCTGTCAGTTTTTGCGTAAAACTTTCTGTTCGTGTTAAATATGTTTTATTATGAACCGTATATACAAAAAAAGTCGGGGTGATTTAAGTTTTGTTTTTCACAAAAAAAGAATATATTATAATGGCGTATTAAGTTATTTTGGTCAAATAGGTCTTGTCTTGAAGTAAAACAAGCGGTTAATTCTCGCGTGAATGTAATAAACAAAATCCGTTTTGTTCAACACTCACACACCCTTATTCTGCTCCCACTTTTTTTTTCTACATTTCATTATTTCATTAATATTTAAACTAGGAAAAAATTAATGCTGAAAAGTGGTTTCAGTTCCACTTTTCTGCTTGTTTTTAAGTAATGCAATACGTCTAATAACAAAAGTCTAAATTTATAGCAGATTTAAGTTTTTCAAAAATAACAGGATTTTTTTCCCACTATCAATGCAAAAAATGGAAAAAAAGCTTCCAGAAAAGTTAACAAACAAAGTTCAATATTTAAGGGATTTACGTGATATCAAACACAAACCAGTCAAAAACAAGTTATGCAAAAAGGGTAATCTTCAAAGATGTTCTAGAATTACTTCATAAAATCCTGGTAAGAGTGGAAACAACTCGGAAAAATATACACAAAGTACTCTTTGAGTCACTCTATACACATAAAATTTTTACTGACACATGAAGTTCTCGAAGTGGGCCGAGTTGGGACGTATCCAATCACAATCTTCCATGCTGGTGAGTTAAGCTGTAGCAGGCAGATGCTTGCGCTTTTGCTCATCATTTGGTAGCCAGATGTCAGTGGATAAACGAACCACACTGTTTATATATAACTTGAACCATCCGTTCACGTATTTAGTGTCGAAGCGTTCCCAGTAGCAATATTTTTCTTTCATCAGGAAATAATAACATTGAGATGTCAATCTGTCACTCAAACTAACATTGGTGTGGATTATACTATCTAGGAAAAGACGAATATTTAAACATTTGTAAGATATGCTTAATAAATCTTGTTAAAATAGATTTTACTTCCATTCGTAAAAGTCTCTCTGTTATAATAATGTACAAATGTTGTAGTCGATAGTATATAAGATCACTTGTAGTTTACCTACCCGTTCTTACATCAAACTAATAGTTTTAGTTCGGCTATATCAATTAATTTCCCTGGGCCTGTAGCCATTCAGAGTATAGGCAATCTATTTTTATTGAATGTGTCCCGCCTTAATGATCTTTGGTTTTTTTGAAAACAACATTTTCTAATCACTTTTTTTGAAATAATTATAATAATCACCTGGAAATAAACAATTAACTTATAAATAACTAATATTCTTTCAAACTCAAAATTATTAATGTTTTATTTCATATATAAAAATAAATCAGGAAATATCCTTTAAGTACGTAACAATCTCCAATGTTTCAAGAACGTCTATGCTCTATAGTATCAAACACTTTGAAATAAAATATTCTTAATCATAGCCTTGTCTTTATATGGAAATTTAAATAAAGAATCCTCCCTGAAATCTAGTGAGATATTTATTCAATCTCGGAATGACTTAGGTGTGATATAAACGTAAAAGTTCGAGAAAGGCTACTAAACATTCATAATCAGACTATTACGTTCCTTTGAATATGATGGTGAATAATTGGATTTCTTTGATATAATTTTCATGTATAATTTGTTTTGGCTTGCCGTGCTTTATTCAAAATGGTTTAATAAAGTAATCTTAAGATTTGAGAATACTTGCAATTTAAAAACAGTCGGCGACACGAAGAAAAATATAGTTTGACGTCCCTTTTCAAACATGGCAGAATTAGGTAGGAAAGAAGAGTTTGGCGTTTCTGTAATTTCTAGGCTTTGACTGCACATCTAAAACCACGTACAAATAGACAGTGATAATAAAAATGCACAAGCAATTTTCTTGAATAGTGCCTTGATTACATAGGTCACATTAATGAAAGTTGTTCCACGATCTTCGGAGTTTTATGTGTGCCAACAATTTGTAACGAAACCAAGTAAGTATCTATGGCCTGAACAAGGCATGATTGGTCCCCGGCCAATGTAGAGGTATGAACAACGCATGGTTGGTCCCCGGCCAATGTCTGTACGCGAGTAAACTAGTGAGTACCTATAGTATGAACAACGTATGGTTGGTCCCCGGCCAATGTCTGTACGCACGTAAACTAGTGAGTATCTATAGTATGAACAACGCATGGTTGGTCCCCGGCCAATGTCTGTACGCTCGTAAACTTATTTGGGGCCGCTTCAAGTTTTCAAGTAAATCACTCAAGATTCCACGAAGTACGTGGTCGATACTTTCTGACCAAAATATTTATGTATAAACTTGTTGCATCCGTCTATTCTACACATATAGACGTGAACCACCACTCTAATAGGACTTGTGTTTCTAAAGGTTTAGAAAGCAAATTATGCATGATTGTTACACTACCATTCACAGTGAATGAAGTAATAACACAGTGGTCTAACATCTTTTCTACTGGAGCTATCTCCAGTCAGACTCATTTTGCAACTACAGTAACTACGTATTTTCTTGCTAAGCACATTGAGTTAGAATTGAAAATATGACGGAAAGTGGAAAAACAAACGTCTTTTATTAAATATATGTACTCGTGATGTATTTGCAAATTTTAGTACACATTTTTGTCATAAACACTAGCCGGCATATTTTTTTATTTGTGAAATTTTCTGTTATTTTAATTAGGACGAAATAATTGCAGGTACACACACACACACACCAATAACAATATTACATACAATATGTTTACTTCACACCTTTCCTAAGATCTCACAAGCAAACCATGAACATTTATACACCCGCGATGTGCATCGGGATGAAATTTCAACAGGTTTTAATTGCGTCAAAACTTTAATTTTGTTTACTAATTTGCATAAAGCTGACGAAGTAGTCGTACTTGACCGTCACTCTTGTAGCTCACCCAAGGCCCAATAAGCGTAACGCATATTTATGTCAACGCGTCGCGAACCTTGAACTTTCGATTTAATAGTCCGACCACGCTAACCTCTAGACCACAATCGGCTAGTCGGATACATGAGATCCCTGTGGATTAAACGTTGTCTTAATTACTTGTAGCTGATTTAATATTTGCAGTATTTAAACATATAGAGGTTAGGGCACTTCGCAATATGCGGGTGACGGAATCGAAAAGCATTCATCCTTTCAGCTTTGGGAGCTTTATAATGTGCCGTTTAATCTCACTATTCGTTGGTAAGGGATAACCAAAGTATTGGCTACCTGCGTTCCGTCTAGTCTATCACTTCAAAATTAGACAGCTAGGGTAGATGGCCCTCGAGTAGCGAAAATTATATAAACAAACAATTTAAACGTACGTTGTTAAAAGAGAAAGTAAATTTACTCTCTACCCCTTTAACTTAAGTGAATTATTTTGTATTTATGGCAAAGTTATTAAGGCTATATTAAGCCGTCCTTAATTTTGAACTACTGATCAGAGAGAAGGTAGCCAATAAACAATATCCTACTCCCCACTTATCATCCATGCTAAGGAATTTACTGTCGCTCTTATAACGCTCTCCCAGCTTAAAATGTGGGTGATAATTTGTGATATCGCATGGATTCGAAACCGGCTCGCCAGCTACGAAATATAGAGCTTTATTACAAGACCAACCCGTGCCCCAAACTTAAGGAGCCCTTGATAATATATAGTATAAATCTACATTTATGTCATTATATGAGATTTCATTGAAGACAAATTCAAACAAATTGTTAGCAATTTCAGTATATATATATATATATTAATTGGATAACCAGTAGTTCCTCCTGAGTTTTTTTATATATAACAGATATACCAATACCTGCTATAGCACCAGCCTTGTTTACGACCTGCACTCTTGTATGAAGCCTATAAAGTTTACATTGCAGATACTTATTTTGAGCCTTGTTGTTTAAGTTATGATGATAAAAGGTAGACTAAGTGAGATACGATCATATAAGTATATATATATATTTGTCATAACCTTTAATAATCATTCATTTTTTTGTAAGGTCCCTTTCACCAAATTCATCATCCTCTCTAACTTGGACTTCGATAACTACAAATAAAAAACATGTTGATATTCTCAAATTTTGAAGTGAGTCTTGTTGATAGTCGAGTTTTACCCTTAAAACGTTTAAAATGCTCATTACCTATCGATGTTCTTGCTTGTTGTAGACATTATTATAACTTTGTTTTGCTTAGCTGGTCATATTTATATATACTTATAACACTACCAGTCAGTGAAACTCCTTGCGTCTACAATTAATTATTATGTTTCTCAACTCGTTTTTTTTTAAATATTTGTATATTTATTTGTTTGTTTGTTTTAGAAATTTAGAAATGATAGACTAGAGGGAAGGAAATTGGGTAACGTTATCCACCGCTAACTCTTGGAATACTCTTTTACTAACGAAAAGTGGGATTGACAGTAACATTACAAAGTTCTCATGACTTAAAGGGCGAGCGCTGCCGGTGATGGGATTCGAACTTTCAACCCTCAGCTTACAAGTTAAGTGCCCTAATCATTAGGCCACATTATATATTAGTATATTTTCTAAAATAAAAACTAAAGAAATTTGTTTTTTAAAGACTTTTCTCTATAAGTGTATCATTTTCCGAACAATGAGAGAGAAAAAGTTCGCTATCAACATATCTAGAACTTTAAAATATAATTGACTTTTTTTTCTAGGCGTGTTTACAAAGTATAAACAAAATGTCTTACCAACAGACAAAGAAATAATGGTCTACGTCAGGAGTAAAAAAAGTGGCAAGTTTCCTCTAATCTAAAATTTTCTTTAGCAAAATTTCCTCACAGCCTTTTTTGGTTAACTCGGTGTTTGATTTTTAACGCTGGAATACTGAAGCGAAAGCAAAACCGATTTAACTAATCAGTATGGCCTAGCATAGACTGATGGTTAGGATACTCGATTTGCAATCTGTAGGTCACGGGATCGAAACCTGTTGCCGATTGTGCTCACTCTTTCAGCCGCGAGGGCGTTATTACGTTACGTTCAATTCCACTATTCCTTGGTAATGAGTAGCCCATGAGTTGGCGATGAGAGGTGTTGATTAGATGCTTTCTTTCTGGTCTATCACTTAGTAATTATTGGCGGTTAGTCCCGATAGCCCAAAAATCATCATTAGGGATTTGTTTTGCAATTAGAGCAAATAAAAAATAAATTTATGAGAGTAATTAAGAAAAATTAAACTCGCGATATAAAAGGTGTACAACAAAAACCTTTACAGTTAGGTCAATTTGACTGGCATTGTGCCTTTTGAAGTCGATATTTTTTTCTAATTCCTCAATCCTGAGAAAAATTTATTCCTCAACTTCATGCACAAATTTTATCCACCCGTAAAAGTTTTACATGAAGTTGAGGAAATTTTTGGTCGAAATATAACAAGAATCCTTCTTAGGAGAAAAATTTAAAATGTTTGGTCTTTAAGGCCAAATATTTCCTCTTGACATCGCGAGGAAGTTTTCGGTCCTTCGGATGAAAGAAGTTCTCGTACCTAGACTATCAGGATAGCCATTTTTTCACTCATGGTCTAAGATATGATAAAGGTGTAAATACAGGGAAAACAACAACAACTTTCAAGTTGTATTGTAACGCAGTCTTGTGGTAAAGTTAATTACGTGTAATAATGACGATACAGATAATAATTTCTCATATTATCACTACTGAATTACCAGCACTATAATTATATTTCTATTTATGTTTAATTGCATCTATTTCATTGTTCCTTTGATGGATTATATTCATATTAACAAGCTGTACTGAGATTTCTCTATTCGACTTAGTGTGGTATGTTTCCTCTGTTGAAAGCTGTGGACTTTACGAAACATTTATTGTTAAATTTTACATAGTCTTGAATTGTGTATGTTGGCACAGACAATCTACGATTTCTTACGAAGCAAGGTTTTGTTGTTTCAATTATAAAACTCATAGTTAAAAATAGTGTGTTTTAATTTAATGTTTTAATATTCAATGTGTCTCGCGTATACCGTGCTCTATATATGAAAGTATTCGATCTTCTACAGTAACACTATATATATATATATATATATGTATTTAACAGCCAGAGTTTCGTCCTTGTTGTGGCTGTCCTGTTTCTTGGTGGCGTGTGGTTGCTATGGAGATTATTGACGTATTACTTGTATATTAAGTTTAGGAACCAAGTCATAAAGATAAGCTTTATATATAAGTTGTAGCAATGTTCGAAAATTACGCATACTATATTTGTACAGTGAAGACTTTACAATTTTAACGAATTCACCTGTAAACTGACTAGTTAACCCTTAAATTACCGACTTGTTTTTATACCATTCACTATCGATGAGGTCCTCATGTTACTTCATATTGAGGAACTTTATATTCTTGGTTGTTACGACACTTTATGTAAAGAATTCACCAAACAAACCAGGTGGAATCATTCATTTTGTACGTTATTAGTGACCTTGTAACAACGGCCTCTTAGACTCACTAGCAGTTTGTGCATAGATAGTTAAGAAAAATATGTTTTGATGATATGTGAAATCCATAGGGATAAATAGGTAGTTCTAGGGTTAAAGTGTAGCTTCAGTCGATTACTCAGTAAACTCCTTTTGTGGTAGAATATATAACAATTTATACGAGCATATAAACTGATACACACCAGTAATGGAATTCTATCCTCAAATTTAAAAAAAATATATAATTCTATAATTAAGTTTTAATTTACATCTCCATTTAATGTTTTGACACGCTGTATCGTGGTAGAATGTCTATAGCAACTGAAAACATGTTATCATATTACATCCATAGTTAAAATAAAACCTTGAAAAGCTACATTTATAAAACTTCTGTACTTCTCTAAGTTCCTACGTGCACGTGCTTATAGCAAAATATCATCGAACACTGAGTTTAATTAAAAAACAATTTTTTTAAACATTTCTTGTTTATTCCAACACTCTTGTTGTTGGTGGTGGTGACGGTGCAACATTTCTCAGCCTACAGCTTTAACTATGTTCACAATGAACCTAATATATATATATACATATTAGTTACATCTATTGTTGTGATGTGCCTTCTGGTACATAGAAGATGTCTGTCTGGATGTTACTACTACGAAATTCGGGGTTTTACTGATTTGGTTTTTGTGCCATACGTATGGCTATAGCTGAAGGATAGAATAAACCGAGGTGGTATTATTTCACATGTCTAGCAAAGTAACGTTTGATCATCTTACATGTGTTACTAAATATCAAATTTGAACTGGTAATGTTAATGTATCATGCTTGGATAACTTACTAAATATTTTTCAAATGTTTATAATACAACATGAGTGAAGATGGGTATTCATAGCATTTCAAGTACAATACTACAGATCTATACGATAGTTATATCGATTAACTAAAACCACCAGTGGTCAAAAATGCCAATTGCAGTGATCAAATTAGTAAGAATATGGCAATTAAGTGACCAGTGGTTCAAGAAAAAAGATCACTGATAACTTATGTTTAAAATTATAATCACCTCTATTATATTTTATTTTCTTCTATTACGAAGACAGTGGGCTATTCTTTAGGTCATGTAAAAAACAAAAATAACTAACAAATTATTATAAAACCCTTATAGACGAAAAGCACAGTAAGGTTGTGAAGAAAAAGAAATTAGGTGTAAGGCAATGCACATACGCAAATATAAGATCTTGGTACACAACTGAAATCTTAACAATATTGAAGTAGTTGAACTTATAGGTCGCCCTTTCAGCCGTGGGGGCGTTATAATGTGACGGTCAATCCCACTATTCGTTGGTAAAAGAGTAGCCCAAGAGTTGGCGGTGGGTGGTGATGAATAGCTGCCTTCCCTCTAGTCTTACACTGCTAAATTAGGGACGGCTAGCGCAGATAGCCCTCGTGTAGCTTTGCGCGAAATTCAAAAACAAACAAACTTATAGGTTGTGTGCGCATGGGTTCACTTTTGCGTAACCCATCCATATCCCAAGGCGAGATCTAGATAAAACTGACTAGTTGACTCTTCGTGGGAGCCAGAAGAAGAATAAATAATATTAAGAGGTGAGTAAGAAGTAGTAATTACTACTAATAATAATTATTATTACCGTAATAAATAACAGTAATGAGTAAATACAATTCGTTAATTCACTGGTCCCGAAAATACTGGATTAAGACCCATATAACTGAACAAATTGATTATTGTGCATGTCATGTTAGGGTTTCAGTTATGTATCAAGACTTCTATTTGCGTATGTACATTGCCTTACACTTTACTTGTTTCTTTTTTTCTTCAGAGCCTTTTGTCCGCTAGTGATGAGTATAAGTTGCGGTAACCATTTTTATTTAATATTATTATTACATGTAATGCTTACTTGTCACATAACAAAATTGAGATGAGGTCTGAATCGTGCAGAGAGATGAATAAAATACGAGGTTGAAAGTTACGTTAAGCTACTGTAATCTGAAAGTTTGAATAAAACGTAAATATATACTAAATTACGCCTGTCCAGAGTACCAAAGGTGAAGGGAAATTATATATATATATATAAGGCAAAA
>NW_013666919.1:252168-256187 GCF_000517525.1 Limulus polyphemus
CCCAATAATGCATAATTTCATTTGATAAACACGTTTAGATTGAATGGTAATTTATAATCAGCCACAAGAACGTCGAATCTGAATTACTTGAAAAAAACACGGGGGTGCTTAACTTTTTTCCAGGTGTATATATACAGATATCTGTAATTCTGCAGAGCACAATAAAATTCATATGTGCACATATCTGCCATTTTATAAACCAATATAAAACTAATATATTCAGACATTCTTCATTCTGCAGACCAAAATAAAACGTACAATTGTACATATCTGTCATTCTGCAGACCAAAAATAGATCTGTAATTTCAAAGACAAAACAAACACTCAACTGAGCAGGGTGTGTCTCTCTCTCTCTTGTTGTTGTCTGAGATTACAGTGCCTGTTCATTTCATTATATCACGGACATAAAAACAGGGTGAGCAATCTAAACATGATACAAACGAGTTCTTCAAGTTTTAGTGGTTAAGTATTTCCCAGAAGCTCGAACCGAACCCTTTTTTTTAAACATATAAATACTTGCATTAGAAAGAAGTGAACTTACTGGTGAGTTGCATATGCCAACTTCATCGTTCGCTAAGGAATATTTTAGTTACGCCTATCATCTCCTAATAGTTCACTTCTTGCTGATAATGTTCGTAGTTCGTGGTAAAGATGGTTCGTTCTATTGTCGAAGACAGATCAATCACTTATGCACACAAACGTATTTGTCCATGGTAGGTTTTATCATGTTTTCACTATAAAAATACTGTGATAATTGATGTCAACGAGGATAGCTAACATCTACTGAATAACCTAAACTTTTTCTTTAATAACTTAACAGTTTGTGTTCAGTTTTTTCTAAGGAGAACTCTTATCAAAACCTTCGAACAAAGTTGATTTTTTGTATTTAGTTTGAGTTGTTACAACGACCATTTTAAAAGTAATTAAATAGTATATTTTTGTTAACCGTGTAAAGTATCTAAAAACAACGAATGTACTGGTAAATTTAGAAGTTAACGTGCACGTATTAAAACGTATGCAAGTGTATGGAAAATGCAATTAATAATTATTAAATGTTTAACTTATATTTTCAGAGAAATAACTGAGTCTGTAAGATAAACGTTTATAAACATTAAAGAGCGGCTAACACTAATCTAGTTTATTGACTGAGTTTCGCTTTTGTTACAGCGTTCCTAGGAGGAAACTAATGATACTAATCCTAACATATGGGGCCACTTTTTGGAGTGAATTTTTGGGTGTTAGTTGATCACTACGTGAGACTATAAGTAAATTTTTATTTCAAATATAGGTAGAAAGTTATCACGTAAACAATGTCGATAAAGTACAAGTTTACATCGAATCACTGTTACCGCACACACACTCAATGAAATCAACTAAGTTTATTTATTTGGATGTGTTCGTTAGACTGAGTTAAGAAGAATTATTATTGTTATCATCTTGTAACTCAAACATTATTAAAACTGTGTTCTACTTCCCAATTCTAATTGTCTTGTTTACTTATAGGATAAAGATAATAAATTTACATGCACTTTTCATACTAAAAAAAAAGATATAACATTTTTTTAAAACAAGAGATTATGTCAAAACCTTAATACAAAACTCTTATATCTGAAATTGGTTTTTATAAATAAAATTGGCCAGTAATGATACTGTTCGTGTTATATATCTTCCGAATTATCCTGGAAGATACATTTTAATTTATTTCAATTTCCAGGTGAACTCAGTTACTATCAAGTTGGCTGCTAGTTGCTTTTGCTCAATTTTCATTTCTTAACAACTCGCCCCCGAGCGGCTCAGCTGTAAAGCTGAGGACTTATAACGCTAAAAAATTGGATTTCGATACCTGCGGTGGGCATATCACAGATAACCCATGTGTAACTTTGTGCTGAACAATAAACAAACAAATATACTTAACAACTCTAGGTTTTAGTGAAGTTGAACGTATCACATATATGAACTCAAGGACAATGAAAACAATTAAGCAACCTAGAATACAATATATATATATATATATTTCAGAGCTTCATAAAGTTTAATTTCTTTGAATTTTGACTAACTTTTTTAGAACAGTATTTAAGACTAAAGTACGTGGATAAACAAAGTTATTTCATGCAACTATGCATAATAGTTTGTCCTCCGGTGGGTCAGCTGTAAGTTTACGAGCCTACAAATCTAAAATCCGTGGTTCAGTTCCCGCGATAGACAGGGTGTATTGTGTAGCTTTGTACTAAAGCAACAACAACAACGTAATAGTTTATTTATAAATTAAACATTGAAGTTATTCGGTGAGTTAGAATTTTTACACATAATAAGTAAATGTATCATAATTTTTCTTCATTATCTCGTCGTCGGTTCGACGGGTGAACGCCGGAGTAGCAGAAGAAAAAATATCCCCCCCAGTGGGAGCACAGCGGCACGTCTGCGAACTTAAAACGCAAGAAACCGGGTTTCGATACCTCTGTCGGACAGAACACAGATAGCCCATTGTGTAGCTTTGTGTTTAAGTACAAGCAAACAAAACTCTTCATTATATATTTTAATAAATTCACAGGATCATAACCATAGAGCATGAGAGATAAGGCCATCAAGAAGAACTGGTACACAATTGAAGTGTGAATATGTATTTATTTCTCCCATACTAAATGGTGTAGTACTTGTACGGTGTATTTTGATACTTGAATATATACTACTATAATTTTGATTATTTAATTTTCAATAAAGCTTGTATTTCTAATTAACTTTGCTTAAGTTAAATGCTATCAGAAAAACTCCATTGTACATTAAATGATTTGAAAAAAAAATCACACAGTTTTGTTGAATAAATTTCGTCATGTTTTGTTCTTAATTTCTCTTGTTTCAGAGAACGATAAATTTTTCAGACGTATTGTATCGTACGATTTTCAGTAAGGCTCAAATGCATCCGTTTCTGTACCTTGTTGTAAAAGAGATCGGAATCAGTGATAATATAACATACTGCTGATAAACATTTATGACGACCTTTCCTGATCTCACTATATTTTCGTATAAAGTCATGACGACTTTACTCTGATATCGCTTTTAATTTCTTGTCCATCGGGATTATAACATCACAATGGTCACAACTGACCTCATTCTAGCCATGATTAGTACATAATTGATTCTCATTCATGGACTGTAGTTTATTATTTTATTTGGGAGTTGCCGTCGTTTCTTTTACGTGAATAAACGAACAAGTGTGATCGCATCTTTTATGCGATTGAGTAGTTTGGTTGGGCCTAAATAAATACTGATGTTCAAAATTTAATAAAGATATTTTAAAAGTTAATTTTGATTTTTAACCACGTTAGAACACTCGCGAATAAATAACGAATCTAATAATTTGACAACCGTAATTCGTATTATTCATAAAAGTCGACCTTACTTTTTCAAATACTGAGTATTCAAACCAATATAATTTTAAACTCCCTTAAGACTAATCTCATGAAAAACGTACAACGAAAAAGCCTTATTTTGTCTTGTTTATATAATTTATCACAGGAGTAAAAACAACGTTGTTTTTTCACGTAATTTCTTGTTACAACACAGGAATTATTAAATTATATAATTGTTAAATTCGTTAACTCCTTATTACCACTACAAATTCAAGTGTCAATTTTCAATTATGTTACAAACAAAGAAAAAAATAAGGTAAAATATATTTAGATGGCATACGGTTTGCGTTCAGAATGGTGTCTCAAAATCTTACAGTTGTGTGTTACTTAACAATATTTACGTTTAATAGTTTCATTTTGCGTTTACCTACTGATTATAAGTATTAATGTATTACAAGTTACATCTTTTACAGCAGGAAGAATATTTTTTAAAACAGGTACGAAACGTCATGCCTGTTTTAAAAAATAGCTTTCCTTTCTGTAAGAGATATACCGTATTTTTCGCACCCTTATTTTGAAGACAAAGTTTGGGGAAAGAAAGCTACAGTCGCATTTGAAAGATTTTTATTGAACAAAAAATCAGTTTGATACTTTAAAAATTAGTATATA
>NW_013666919.1:256488-285039 GCF_000517525.1 Limulus polyphemus
AAATAATATTTATATTAATAATATTTGTAAAAGCCAACAAAAAAATCTACTTTATTCTCGAGCAAAAAAGACTAACGAACAAAGGCCATTTTCAAATTTATTTGTGATATTTGCTCTTTACACAAGAAAATTATTGAACAACTGAGTTTGTTTTTGTAGAACTAAACTGTAGAGAATAAAACAAAATGTTCAGCTATAGCGATGTTTGTTTCATCTTCACGGATGCTGTATTAGAACTATGCTTTAAAATAAACATGATGGACATATGAGATTAATTTTATGCAAGTGTAACAGTTTAAATGTAATATATTTGTCAGTTGTAAAAAATAATAGGGTAAGTAAGAAGACGTAAGTTACATATTTATACCATCTCTCTTTAACCTTTCAAGTAGAATCTTAACAAAGCCATCAGATCTCTAGCGTTAATACGAACACTTTGCCACGTGCGTTCACCTGCTTGACTTAGGCAAGGTATCGAGGAGTGACTACTTGGTTCTTTGTGGAGCTCTCTTCGGTAAAATGTCACAGCGACAAGGGTGGGACCTTTCACAACTATCTCTACTTGGTGGTCTGATGTGAGCACTTGAGCTCAGTACTTGAATGGATCTACGGAAGAAAGAATTAGAAGTGTTGATACCTGCTGGGTTCTACCACTTACAAGCCTTGTTCTCCCCATAGTAAAATCTTCTAGCGTGTTCGTTGTGTGGGCCCCGCTGGCGAAGAAGCTAGCCTAAACTGTCACTCCATTACTGGCCAAAAGCAATTTCTTTTCCTTCAGAGTTGGCCAGACGTTGGCTTAAAGATCAGCCTAATGCTTCCTGTTGTCATTCGCTCAAAAAAGTTAAGGTGTGGCAAGAAATTATCAAATGTGAAGTAAGTCAAGAAAAGAAATCTTAATGCGCAAAATACAAATGTACATCTAGCGACTCATGTATTTTATTAGTTAGTTTAAACATATCGTTAGCTTATCACCGATAAGAAATAATTTGATTTCAAACATAAGAAAGAAAACTGCTGCTTCATTTAAAACTGTTTAGTTTCAAGTTCAGTATTAGTTAATGAACGGACTCACGTTTAACTGGAAGATACTCACAGTAGAAACTTTGCAAAACAAGAATTATCACAAACCTTGTGGTATACAGTATGTTTATAATACATGGCTGTAAACAGGAAATAAAGTACCAGAAGCCCATCCTACAGTTTTTTGTTTATGTGAGCTATTGTTTGTTTTAGTTTTATTTTGTACAGTACATATTGTAAATGAATAAATAAATAGTAGGTTGAAACATGACAATTTAAAATGGTCATAACAAGTATTGCTTGCTTTTATAATTAGAAAGTTTAATAAATTATCTATCGTGTGTCGAAAGCTTACACTTTTTCTTTTAAATACGAAACTAAAACATGTCAGAAAATTAAAAAATCTTACTAGTGTTTTACAGGGTGATTTTCCAGTCTAATTTAATTAAAGTAACATTATTAAAAGCAAGTGCCAATTATCTTCGGATTGTTAACAACTTATATTCTTTGAAATACAGGCCTCTAGACAGACAAGTCGCCACCGGGTGTGTACATACTGTAAATTATCTAGTATTTATTTTTGTTTGTGTAACATAATACTTAATGTAGTCCGAATGCCATCTGGAAAACGCATAATTCTGTTTTATTTTCTTGTACCTTGTTGTATAAATAAATTTTAACAATCTACACTACATATTAAGTGTATGTATTTGCATAGAGAGAGTTTCGTATAGAAACCTTTCACACTTTCCATTGCTTTCTATACGATAAAATTATCTACCAAACAGTGTTCGCGTATGTCAATTTATATGCTCTTTGCAGTTGTAAATGCCTATAAATTTCCTGAAGGAATAACGTAGTAGTAGTAGTAGATCTTGGCTGTGGCGGGCTAGACACCTCTGACGTCTTCCCCCTCTAGGTAAGCGTAGATTATTAGCAAATTTAATTTTGTGAGAAGGCAGGGCGTGGCCTAGTAGTTAGTGTGCCGGGCTGTTTGTTATAAAATTTGCGGTTCGCTTCACATTACAATAAAAGGAATAAATATTTCGTCACACTACGGAGTTGTGTGAAAATCCCACTGTTCTTTTAGAGTGGCCTAAAAGTTGGCGGTGAGTGCCGTTGGCTAGCTGTCTTCCCTCTAGTCTATTAATTAAAAATTCGGGACGGCTAATACAGATACCCTTGTATAGCTTTGCGCGAATATCCGAAGTAAACGCTTTATGGGATAAGGTGCAGCCGAGTGAACAATGACGAACTAGGACTAAAAATCAGCTCTGGCATTTTATTGCTCATCGGCTCACGTAGTGGCTGTGACGCCATCACCACGGAAGCACGCAGAATTTTCGGTAATACAGAACTTGTGAACTACGCTGATCGAATTCGTTCTAAACGATTTTGTATAAGCACCAGTGTTACATGTGCAAAATATTACCCTTTTGTGCCTGATTACTGCATGCCATTTTAATATAAACATAATTAAATAAACTTCTGATAGAAGTATTTCATGTGGCTAAAGCATGACTTTTGGTAAAAAAAAAAATTGCAAAATGTAAACTAAAACCAAACTATTTTCGTGTTCTGTTTGCTGTAAATATAGATTACTGGAAGTCTACAAATACATACATACTTGGAATCCAGTTTAGACTGAGTTAATTTATTTATGTAAGTTCATTCATTTAAATTGATTTTATTACTTAATGGTATGGTAGGCTCCGTCTTGTTAAAAATATCGCATTTAACTGATATATATATATTAGGTCGTCCAAAAATTAATCTTATTTTTTTAGATGAAAAAAACCCAAACAACTTATATATCAAAACAAAACATTTATTAAACGAAATAGTCTCCATTCTTATCGATGATGCTTTTCCATCTTACAATCAGATTGTTAAAGCCCTGCTTAAAGAAATCAATTGGCTTTGAAGCAAATAACATGTCGATGTCCTCTTTAACACCTTCCATTTTTGCATACGTTTTCCCATTAAGAAGGTGTTTCAGCGAACGAAAAAGATGGTAATCTGATGGTGCCATATCTGGAGAATATGGTGGGTGGGGGAGAACCTCCCAACCCAACTCCATAATCTTGTGTTGCATCAAACGTGCCACATGTGGACGTGCATTGTCGTGGAGAAGAACACCTTTCCGATTGACGAGTGAAGGGCGTTTCTGATGAAGGGTTTGATTTAAACGTTCCAGTTGCTGACTATAGATCTCTGCATTGACAGTTCACTGTGGATTGAGGAGTTCGAAATGAATTACTCCTTTAATGTCCTACCAAATGAAAAGCATCACTTTCTGCGGATGGATTCCAGGTTTTGGAGTCGTAAGTGGTTTTTGTCTAGAACTGAGCCATTGTTTTTGGCATTTAATATTTGCATAGAGAATCCATTTTTAATCATCGGTGACAATTTTGTCCAAAAATGGTTCATGTGCATTACGCGCCAGAAGAGACGAAGCTACGTTCACACGTTGGAAACGATTATCATCGGAGAGTTCGTTAGACACCCAAACACCTTTTTTATGTAGTTTTCCCATATCCCTTAGATGTTAACGTATAATTTCATGAGAGACATGCAATTTCATGAGTGTGTTGCCTTGGGTTAGACTCAACAAGCGTCTTCAGAGCATCAATATCAATTCCAACATGTCGTTCCCTGCGATCACAGTTTTTAAGACTAAAGTCATCTGAACGAAATTTGCTGAACCATCGTTGACATTTACGAACGTCCAAAACATTTCCATAAATTTCTTTGATATTTTTTGCGGCTACAGAGGCTTTGTTTCCCTTCTTGTGTTCAAACAGCATTACATGCTGAATGTGTGTCTCGTCGTGTGCCATCACTATAAGGTATTAATTAGAGTATACTAAACTTTACACATTATATAGGCTACACTAACGTTTAAATATAATACGTGATGTACGTTTTTTGGGGAGTAGTTAATGAAAGTGTTCCAAAACGCGACATTAATTTCTTTATGGCTTAATATATAACATGGCTCAATTTGAACGTTTGATTTTAATCACAAAAAATATAGATTTTTATGCTTTTTTATCAGAGAATTTTATTTTTTTGGTTATGAAAAACTGGGATCTTTACCCATAACTGAAAGAAATCAATAGACTTTAAATAAGACCTGTTTCATTATTCCCATTAATTGTTGTTTGTTATTAAGCACAAAGCTACACAAAGGGCTATCTGTGCTCTGCCCACCATGGGTATCGAAACCCAGTTTCTTGCGCTATAAGTCTACAGTTCAGATTAGTAAACGTAATACATCAATCTCATCAGATGTGTACCCCTAAACTGATTGACTGTAAGGCCACTTACACCCCTATAAGCAACAAGCCATCCAAATAAGAAAATACTGGTAAATCACATTGCGGTATGAGCATATTTCGCAGAAGTTCACTCCTTTCCGCAAATATTTCGATTACTTCGGTCAAACAAAGACTCGTTAAAATGATGTTTTTCTGTTGCCACGAATAACTCCAAACGCTCCTTGGGTACAGTGCTCCTAAGTCGGTTCTTGATAAAGTTTCAAGGTGGAGAAATTTCTCTCATAGGCAACATGGTGAAAGACAGAATCAATAGAAACTTGTAGGCCAAGCCAATCACGTTATATATACCAGTAAAAAATTATATGGCCATAGAACGTGATAGAAACAAACAGAAAAATTCTTTCATGTCAGACATGACCTATTCATCTGCTCCATTTGTATGTCCTCATTGCACTCTTTTCTTTTGTCTTCCTTTGATGTTTCTTTTGCTACTCTAACAACGTATTTTTCTAATGCTGATCTCTTCAGCTTGTCCCAATGCAAAGCTTGACTGATTAATTCACATCGTAAGTTTCACACTGCGGCACTGTAATCAAACTTGAGCAAACGTTTGTTTAATTCTTCCAGTGCCGGTGTGTGAAACCCAAGGTATCTTATGTCAGAAAAGTCCCTAGGGTCCAGACAAGCAATGTTGCTATAAAGTGTTCCACTGGAGAGAAAACAGGACGCATGCTCTCTTTAACTGAGTTGAAGCTGTAATAGTGTCAGATAACTGTTCATCATGAGTGGACTCTCTTGCCATGGTTTTCTTCTTCCTTTTCAGACAGAGTGACCTGTACTTCAAGTATTTAATCTTCCATTTGTTGCAGCTTATTCTTAGCCTACTATAAAACTATCCTCAGCTTTCCTAACAACACTACAATACCTATCAAATGTTTTGAACTCCTTCTGTATTCCATTTGATGAGCTTTTAAGAGACCCTTCTGTTGGTTTAGATATATTTTTTACGCCTGTTCTTGGCATACATACGTTTGATTATAAAATAGTGAGTTATCGGTACTGCACTGTTGACCTTCAAAAACTAAGCTGTTGTGCAGCTTCTGTGCATGACTTTTTTCACGTACTTCGATTCTCTGATGAATATTTTTCCAGTTTTTCAAGCCTTCAATAAACGGATTCGTCACAAAACTCTTAGCAAATGCCAGACAAACTGAGCAAAATACAACATTTTGTTCTGCGCAGTAGGTCAGCTACCTGCGGTTAGTTCCATCCTTGCGAATAAATCTTTCTTTATTACAGGGTCAATTATGTTTGGTTTTGGAATATAATTAAAAAACAAAACAATGTAAGCTGATGTGCATCAGGATAGGCAAAGTAGTTGAATGTGGACTTTTGTTTGTGGAATTCCGCGCTAAGATACTCAAAGACTACTTGCGCTATCCGTTCCTAATTTTAAAGTTATAGATTACAGGGATGGTAGCTAATTAACACCACCCACAACCAACTTATTGGCTACTGTAATAGGATAATGTGATTTGATCGTCACTTATAATGCGTCCTCGGTCCCAAAGTGCGAAGCGTGAGTTTTTTGGTCTTTCAGTAATTGGGAGCGAACCACGGAACCTCAGGTACACAGCCCGGCAAGCTAACTAACTAGTTTACTAATCTGTTAAGGTTTTGTTGTCTTATTTGGCCTGAATGATTTCTTGTCATGTGGTCAATTGACCCAGCATCCTGCACCGTGATTAGCCCAGAATTAGAAAGGAGCCGCTACTAGCATGGGTGTACACTACAATCTTTGTTTAAATAATGTTCCTCAGAGCAAAGGCTACTCAGTTTGCTCTGTATTTCATTTTATGTGAGTTTTTTAATGCAATGAGTTATTTGATGAATCTAAATATGTTTTTTTTTATGAAGACCAGTCCACCAATAGTTGAGAGCACAGACCACCCTCTGGCATTTGTCAGAACTGCCAGATAATGAGTCTGAGCCTGCGAGTGAGCGAGTATAGCAAGAATGAAAGTAAGTTGTACATGATACACAGTAACATGGCTCTTATAAAGGAACTAACTACCCATGAATATCACAAAAAATAGTAGAAATTTTCCTAGATAATAAAAATGTATATGATAATCTCATCAAGAACTTAGCATATAGAGAAAAAAAAATCACTGTTGTAATATGTTACACCTAGAGGTGCCACTTTAGATTCAGAAGACGAGATTGAGATTTTTTATTGTTATCGTGATTATTAAAATATTTAATGATAATATGTGTTTGTTTTTATATAATTTTTTTGAAAAGTGATCTCATAACTAAACTAAGTTGGTTTTGAATCCCGGCACTTGCTTGCTTGCTGGGCCGGTTCTCTCATCAAATAAGATGTCAGTTTAACTTGCTGCCTGCCTGTCTTTAGTTCATTGGTTTATTTAGACGGAAACTGGGAGGGTTCTCAGCTCATACAAATTGGCCCGTGAAGATCGGAGTCCAATGATGTACGATCAGAGTTCACGCAATGTTATACTTACACATTGATTTAGTATATATATATATAGTCTTGGTTATATTGTAGTGTTATACTGTTATAGATTCGTTTTCTAGCAAGACTACCATATTCTTAGAAAAATCGTCAGTTGTAGTTAAACTATGGAATCTAAAGCTCTGTCTCACGGCTATGACGTGAATATTACACTTATATCTGGGAATTTTCACGACCTGCTGTTACTTTGTTTGTGTGCTAAAACAATATATTGCATTAAATAGAACTATATAAAAAAATATATATATTTTACCGAGGAACCAAATTGTCCTCCCGGTAAGTCAGCGGTAAGCAAAAATTTGGGATTCGATTCCCACGGTGGACAGAGCACAGAAGCCCATTGTGTAGCTTTGCTCTGAAAAACCAAGAACAATAATAAAAGAAATAATACAGTCATCTTATAACGGAATTAATTCAACTCCCTCCCCCGTTCTCTCTCACTCGTAACATTAGCCCCTGACTTTCACTTTGCTTTATGTTCTAAATATTACGAGTTTTTCATCTTATTGCTTACTGCAATATATAGATATATTGTATCAATCATTTCGAAACACCTACCACCCCTTGAGCTTGGCTTTGGGTTGCTCCTCGTTGTCTGGACATTAAGGGCTGTTTCTCATCGATTGATATAGTGTGTACTGTCTATAATTTCAGCGACTTAAACAAATGTAAACATATTGAGCAGATCTGTGAGTTTCCTTCTCATTGTATTACTGTTACGTATTTTGTTTTGGTTTGAACGTCTCGTGTGGTGAACAATAACTTTTTACTCAATATTCATCGACTTGCGCATTGAGAAGTTAGGCATAGACATACATGATACACCAAATAAATGCTTAAGTATTTATAAAACTAAGACTTTTATAAAGGCTACTATAGTTGTAGCATTAGAGATCAAAAGCAAACTTAAACTTTTCTGATCCTACGTGCTTCTTTGCTATTGTGAAAAGATTACGAGCAAGTATTGAGTCTTTACAATACAATCACGGATCTAAATTCTTGAAATACAAAATCCTAAGCTAAAAGTATAATACGGTGCATTTCTTGCCGTCAGTGCGATTACAAAATAGAAGCTACAGTGTACTAAAAATGTGTTAATCAAAGACAAACACGTACAGGAAAAAGTATATTTTATCTATAGTCAACTCGAACAAATAATAATGTAACACAGGCGTTACTTTCTCATTGTGATCTAGCTAACATTTAGTATATTTATTTTACAATTTGGCATGATTTTTATTTGTGCCTTTACGCATGTTGTGATTGAGTGATCAATGATCATATCTTATTTTGATCAGAAAGAGCGAAAATTACACGTTACGAACGGTTACTAAACCCAACGGAGTAGTGAAATCATTAACAGACTTACGTAAGATTATTTCTACTTTTTACAAGCATCGCTATCTGATATTTCGCACTAATAGTACTTGTTTCCTGTACCAGAAATTACCAAAATGCAAGAACAACTGTTAAGTCAAATTCCTCAGCAATTAAACAATCGTTTTAATGAACCAACTATCAGCATGTTGTTTTTTTTTCGTATAAATAAACACGTTCAAAACTATGGTGTTTTATGATGAAGTACTATTACAGATTCAAATTCGTTCTAGAAATTCACGCGAGAAAGTATAGGTTCATATTTATCTTGTGTCAAAATCGAATTGAGCTACAAAATCGACATTTTGTGTATGCATAACTTTTTAAACTCAAAATTCTAAACAAATGTCACATGATAATACTTCAAAATTTAGCCTGGGCTTATCCCAATTAAACTTGCGAGCCATTTACTATGTATTTCTATGTAAGAAAGAGCGTCTTCATCATGATAACCCTACTGGCACTATTTAAAATTGCAAATTTTAAGAAGAAATTAAACGCATGCACATAAAAATTGGATTAAAATATGCGAAATACACAAGTGTTATACAGATGCAAATTTCCAGTATGCATGAATTGCATTACGAAAATAAAATAAAATGCACCATTTTTCAACTTATTTGTACAGTGTAAAAAAAGTTATTTTCACACAAGTTTCGTGTATTCCATCCAGCATGAACGATTCAACAAGTGTGTCTGTAAATTGTTCACTAATAAGCAAAATAGCGGGTTGTAAGGTTACGCTACTGACCCTTACACGTTTATCAAATACAGTTCGCTTGTTTGTTTGTGAAGAGAGGTTGTGAGAAATGCAGATGGTGTTTCGTGAACTTAAATATTCACTGCTATCCGAAAAAACACGAGCTAGGCAATCTTCCATGGACAGCGACATCCCGTGGAGTTTCACCCAGTGAATCCGTCTTTCCCTCGCCGTCATTCTTGGCCAGAGCAGAGTCCGGAAGATGGACCAGCGGGGTTCGCATCCCTTTCCGCGGCCTAGTTCAGGTTCCCCGCTGCCATCTACAGACGTTCCCGTCATACAAGTTTAGCTAGTTACTGCAGCATAGTATATTAAGAAAATCTCTGCATGTGCCCGGTCTTCTCATATATATATGCACTGCTTACCAACATCATAGTGAGTAGTTAGTTCACTATACAGGCTTATAAGCACGTGAAAAGAGATTTTCTGTTCCAATATTTCTAGCATTGTGTATATTGGTGGATATTGTTTTAGTCGATGGTTATCAATGTGATTTAAACTTTACAATAGTATACAATGTACAGTTGTTGTTTTTTAAGCCAATTCACAAGATAAACAGTTGTATGTACACATACATAAACAGAACGGTTCTTTTTTTTTTGCCATTCACTTTTAGATCTTGATGCAGTTATTGTGTTTG
Organism: Limulus polyphemus; assembly: GCF_000517525.1. Taxonomy (NCBI): domain Eukaryota; kingdom Metazoa; phylum Arthropoda; class Merostomata; order Xiphosura; family Limulidae; genus Limulus; species Limulus polyphemus. The sequence continues at coordinate 266,106 of NW_013666919.1, forward strand.
TTTCAGTGCAAAGCTGCACAATAGGCCATATGCGTTGTGTCCGCTCTAATAGAACCACGAATTCTAGCGTCGTAAACTCTTAAGCCTACCACTGAGTCACTGGGGACAAACAGTTAATTTACCAAAATATTCTCATATGTGCAGAAGATTCCAGAAGGTGGCGTCGGTTGCTTTAATTAGATATATACATTTCAAGGTAAGGTGTTTAATTGTCTCCTTTCTTTCTCAAATAATTTCCATGTCATGTTTCTTTTATTTCATTTGAATGATATGGGTTTTATATAAGCCACTTTCAAATTTGAATTTCTTTAAAATCTGATCGTGGAACGTTTGGAATTCACACTACTTTTTATTCATTGATAATTATTGAAATTAATTAATTACTAAGTGAAATGTCTATGTGTTTAATACACTGTAAATACTTACTTGAGAACAACAACGCCTGGATAATTGGACAGGTATGAAATATATATATATATATATACAGCAAAATGTAATTCGTGTGTCACTTACTAAATAATATTAATGAGATAAACGCATAAAGAATGTTGAATCACCTACGTAATCATAGTATAATTTTCGCTGTCAGAAGATTTGTTGCATTCTATTTCACGGTTAACACTGGTTAATGACCTATAATCGTCGAGTCTTCCAAGTTAACTATTTTTGCATATTTTTGTTTTGTATCGTACCTTAATCAACTTAGAGCTAATGAAACCTTTGGTGAACTAACTCTACATATCAACGGGTAATATGTTGCATCGTCAGTTAATAAACAAATGATTAGCTAGCTAGCTACCTGGTCTGCTAACTTTACGACAACCACCATATGTATATAGGTGCAGCCGAGCGGTTTCAAGAAAATTACTAGCTTCAAAACAGGTTAGAAGATACGCTTTAATGTACATGATATATGATTTTATTTAGATTTTGCAATACGTGTTTTGTACCATTTAAGTTACAACACTGTATAAGCACAGGAAGATTTAATTATGACACTTCTGTCAAGCTGTTTATTGTATGCTTCTGTCAGTGACATTCGTAAATTGTTTGTTAGCCTTTTCTCACAGATTTAATCGCTTGAAACTCATTTTCAATATTACTATTTAATAATATAAACGAATTATCATATTACAATTTTCAATAACAGTGAATGCCATTCTATTTATACCAAAAATAACAGTGAATGCCATTCTATTTATGCCTAAAATAACAGTGAATGCCATTCTATTTATACCAAAAATAACAGTGAATGCCATTCTATTTCATCCATCTTTATATTGCTAAGTAATTACGATAAGAATATGGTAAACTTTATAAAAATGTGGAGAAAGGTTAACTTGGTTTTTCTCATTTCTATTACAGTGTCTGTAACTCAAACAACTAGCTAAAAACGTAAATAAAAGTAGATTATAAACTTCCCCAAATGCATAAGACTAGATGTTTAGATTCAAAAATTCACCTTTAAACTGATTTGTTTGTTTCAGAATTATAACATGAAGCTATTTAAAATTTATCTTCGCATAACCGTCCCTAATTTCTAACAGATGCACTAGAGGGAATGCAGTTAGTCAACAGTACTCACCGCCATCTACTGGGCTACTCTTGCCTTACCGAATAGTGAAATTTGACCGTCACACTCACGGACTCGAAGTGCGGAGCCACGAACCAGTTGGTTCAAAAGCAATGAAATTTACATATAATGGTAATAACAGCTGAATCCAAATCAATACATTTCTAGCCGAACTTTTAAGATATTTATAAGCAATATTAAAAGGCTGAAGTTTCGCTGAACTATGTGTTGTTTGAGTCGATAGACAGCTTACGTCATCAGATATAACGTAACATGACCGTAAAGATGCGACCTTTTAGTTTTCCTAAATATCTTCACTCAAGGATTTTTGTCTTTAATAAAATCGTGGTTAAGTTTATGTTGTAAACAAATATTTAAGGTGCAACGAGTTAATCCTGAAATCAAAACTATAGAATCTGTACTACTCTATGGATTAGATCACAGATATTTTCTTGTTGTACCACAAGATTCTTAGAAGATGTAACCTACAACGTCTGTTTATATCTATTCTGCCACCTAGCAGGTGTAACTTATTATTTGTCTGTCTCTCTTCTAACTCTGGTAAATGCACGGCATTCGTTGTATTTATATACTATACAACTCAGTGGATATATCTTATGACATTTATTTATCAGTATTTTGCCACCTATTGGATGTATGTAACTTAAGACTTACCTATCTCTCCTACCACTTAGTAAGTGTAACTTTGATGTTTAGCGAAGGTTTACATCCGGCTTAAAAAACAGTATAAATATCCCGCAAAGGCTTTTGCCCTAAATGTATAGCGCAAATAAACGAAAGTTTCATTTAGACACGTATCGTTAGAACCTTCTTCACTAACCGATATAATACTTTCATGTTTTGTGGTATTTTCTGTTACTTGTTCATTATGTTACTGTGCGGTGTTTCTAAAGCTAACACACTATTTATGATGCATTTGGTATGGAAGTAGATGGATTTTCAAGATTACAAACTGGACTTGTCCGAGATATCTTTATTCTTTTCCCACATATTGTATTATAGAACTTTCTGGCGTTTTCGGACACTTTGATGCCCACATGACTTCAATGATTTTAGGGTAGTCCGTCAGGACAGATTTCTCTCTATATTCATTGAAAACAAACATTAAATCTTCGAATTCGATGACGAGGAACCCACTTTGAGACCAATAATGGGTGGAGACGGCTTGAATGGGTAATGAAGAAAAACTTGTCGAAACGTTGTACATTTGCTGTTGTGTTAAAGTTTTTCTTCATTACCCATTCAAGCCGTCTCCAGCCAAACATCAAATCTGTTGAACGTATTTTTTTTTACAGACAATTTATAGCTAGATTTTACATTATTAAGTTTATTATTAGTTGTTAAAGAAACATTTTAACATATATACATATATTTAACATTTCAGTATTTAATGTCCTTAAAATATAAGTTTCCTTTTTGTATTCTACCCCTTCAAATACTAACAGTTAATTAAAATGATGTATTTGAACCTCGCAATTTTCGAAATGTATTTGTACGCTTCCACAAAAAAAAAAGTAACTTCGCAGACAGAGATAAAATCACAGACATACGAAATCGTCTTTCATTCTGTACACACTTAATCTTGCCCAATAATTATTCTGCCACACAATCTTTCGAGAAATCAAAATCTTACAGGATAATTGTTAAGAATAAAATCAAAAACATTTTCCAACTTGATCTGGAATATAAAATAATGCTTTAATTTCTAGCGTTTAATATCAGAAATGTTCCAATGTTAAAAGTTGTTTTAATGTCTTTTCGAGCCGGTTCAAATATTATGATTTTAAAACTATTCATACGCGGATGCTCACAGTTTGCCCGGACTTGTGAATCCCTGTTTTAACGGTTCTCGTCCTATTGCCGTATCAACTTTCGGTTCTTGAATGCACTATTAAGGGTGACGACAGAATCCAACCATTCAGTCAGATAAGAGTGGCTACAGGCTGCCTTCTTTCAGTTTGTCACTTCACAATTAGGAAGGAATATGCATAGATAGCACTTCTGTAGCTTTGTTTAAAATGCTAAACAAATAAATAACAAACAATTAGTAAAACATTTCTGTCTTTGATTGTTCTTGAACTCGCGTGAGCTTGTTTGATTTGTACAAACATTGGTTTGACTTGTACATACGTTGGTTTGACCTGTACAAATGTTGGTTTGATTTATACGTACGTTGGTTTGGTTTGTAGGAACGTTGGTTTGATTTATACAAATATTAGTTTGATTTGTACAAATATTGGTTTGATTTCTACAAACGTTGGTTTGGTTTGTACAAACGTTGGTTTGATTTGTACATACTTCGACATCGCGTTTATCATAAAATAAGCAACAATACTCTATATATTCTAAAGCGTTAAATGGCGGGAAAGAAAATAAACCCTCTAAACCACTGGGGGGGGGGGTGTAATATGTAATAAATTAAGATTTTAAATTAGCGATATCTGTGGTGGGCAGAGCAGAGACAGCCCATAATTTAGCTTTGCGCTTAACAACAACCAATTCTTAATTTATAAATTAGAACAACTGTACATTCATAATAGTTTTCAGTGGACTTGCTAATAAATGAATTGTGAATACAGAACTTCGGTTACGATACTTGTGTAAAATATTAAAAAGCCGCTGTTTTATCGTGTATTCTTCGCATTATAAATTAGACTGAGCAAAACAAACGTCGCACACTGGAAGACGCTATTACCACAATGTTTAAACTCGCCGTGGAGTATAGTGCCTGATGTGTCAGCGTCATTAGAGGATTGGTAATATTTCGAGCGAGCCAGGCGTGGCTTTGTGGTCAGCGTACTAGACTATGGATCTGAGGGTCCATGGTTCGCGTCCCTTTTCTGCAAAAAAAAACAAAAAAGTACTCCGAACTATGATTGTTTGTTTGTTAAGCACAAAGCTACACAATGGGCTATCTGCGCTCTGCCCACCACGGATATTAAAACCCGGTTTCTGGAGTTGTTAGTCCATAGACATACGGGGCAAACCGTACTGAATATCCGAAACAAACAAGTATGCAATCAAGAAAAATTTTGGATAGATAATTTCGTTTTCTTTCAAGTTTCTTTAAAAAAAAATATGTAAAAACACACTTAGAGAATTATCAGTTTCATAAACTAATTTTAAACGATATATAATATTTGAAGTAAATACCTCAAAGGAAAACAAAAACGCAAATGTTGTAGAGATCGACAAATCATAATTAAGCGTAAAATTTGGGATGAATAACAAAATAATATGAAATAGTCGAATTATTCAAGCAACATACCAAGAAACCTTAAAATATTTTGCTGGAATTCATAAGACTTCTGAAAGTACAAGTGTTTTTTTACAGATTCAAGTTCATCAGTGGGTATGTTCTGCAATCTTGTCGAAGTGTTTCGCTTGTTCGTTTGTTTTAGAATGTTTGCACAAAGTTACACTAGAACCACACGTGTATATTCGTCCCTAATTTTGAGTTGATATACTAGAAAAAAAAGCAGCTAGCAAACAGCACTCACCGCCTATTGTTGTGATACTCTTGTCTGAACAAATAGTGAGATTTGACTTTTTTAAGCACACTCACGATCCTAAAGTGAGGAGCGTGTTTTTACGACAATTGGTAACGAATCGTGGATTCACAGTTCGGGCTCGCTGGCCAATGGGCAACACCCGACCTGTTTTTGAGTTGACATCGTAAAATAGATTAACAAATACTGCTGCGGTTTACACCAACAAAGTATGTTCATACGAAACTCAAAATTTGGAAGATCCGAAAACTGAATAAACACGTAACAGTGTTACATAGAAGCGAATTATACATGAATCATTTTATTGCAAGCAAAAGCAACCATTTTGAACTCGTTATTTTATTATATTTTCACCAGTCTTAGTTTCTGTATATATTGTATAGCGCAACATTTACTTAGATGTTTTATATATTTTTTTGATTAACAAAATACCTGACTAATGTGTAAAAACAAGGGCTAAATCCAGACGGTTGCGAAAAAAACACAATTTAAAAAGTTAAATAATTTCATAAACATAAATTTTCTTTGTTTGAACAGAACTGTGCAGTTGATAATTCATAAATAATGGTGATAAAAGAACAGGACATTAGTTACCTTAAAATTTTACAATAGATTGACGTTGTAGAAAATCTTAAAAACTATTTGGAAAAACCTACTCATTGTTATTCAGTAGATTAGTATTTAATGCAGAAAATAACTCTCAGCCTTATTTACAAGCTAGAGGAGTTTAGCAACAGCACTCCTCCATTTAACTATGGAGTCTCATCGCAACACGTTTGTCAGTGCGCAGTCTTTTATTTTTAATGTTTCCATTAAATTTAGCTTTGATGATGTTATCACACATTTTACCTACCGGCACTATCTCTGTGATTTCCGAGTCAAGTAATTAATTCTTTCTAAACACAAGCCTGTTGTCTATTTTAATCAAAAAATTATATAGATGAAGGGCTCTCATTTGCTTTGTAGATGATCAAGGATTTGTCAGAACTGTAGGTTTGTCTGGGGATCTGATATTTTTTATAATTATTTAAGCGTTATAAATGGAAGAACATGAGTCTAGCAAGTCTTGGACAATGTTTGTCTCCAAAAGTTTGTCGTCGTTACCTCTTCTTTGCATCCTTTCACACTTGACATTTAAAATTGCTTTTTTGCTCAGTTTGTTAAGTTGTAGATTTATAGTTTTATGCATGATGCTCTTTAGCAGTCTTGAATTATACATATTAGTTTTATAGTGTGTATTGCCCATTTTTCTAGAAAACTACTTTCTTCTCCACTATACCTTACGTTCGTTGAAGTGTTGGTACTTGTCCCTAGTAAACGTTTATAATTTATATTAAAGGGGTTGCATGTCTGGTGAGACACATACTAAAACTTAAGATATGTTCAATTCAGTGAACTTATTTACTTGGTAAGTAAATCGTTTTCTTAGAAATAGTATTCAAATATCAAAGTAAACCAAACTTAAGCCTGATTAACGGGCTTGTGAGGTGATGCCGTCCCTAAGAGTCTTTCAATGACATGCTTCTACTTTCTTGGAATATATCACTCAGGGCTCTTAAAGGACCTGCCAAAGGGGACGAACAAAGGCAAGAAACCATGGAAAAGTGAAGCTTTATGTGGGTAAGGTCGAGGGTGTTGTCACCTATACGTCTTGCCGCCCGTACACTGTATTTTAATTTCTAAACACATACATGTACATGTATTCAAAAGCTCTGACATACGCAAGCATTCTAAGTCAATTAGGTGATATGAAGAATCCACAAAATAAACTTGAAATGTGGCAATTGAAACTGAATATATTAATAACGTATCACTCAGTGTTTCATCTGCAGGCGAGACATTTTCAAGTGTTAAACATAATACACAGAAACCTTCATAGTTCCATAGATCTAACCCATAAAAACAAGACTCAAAAAAGAAATATTAAAGAAGTTTTATAAATCAAACATAATGAACAGTGAATGTATGACTAGTTACATCATTATATATACTAAGATAAGAATGTCTTGACCCCTAAATTATTGTGTGTTAGCCTTTTGTAAGTAAAGTTTTCTATGCCTTCTGTTTACATTCGAATATGTCTCATCTAAATATGAAACATTGTGTGATACGATATTAATAAACTCATTTATCAGTAATCCATTTGACTTTTTTTTTGGAGTGTTATTGAAATTAATGATGCTTGAAACTAAATAAATCAGATTGATGCATAGTTTGGTATTTTTGAAGTTTAAATACCAATTATTTTGCCAAATTATTATAAGCAATAAGATTTAGTGGGTAGTCATTTTTCAACAACTAGTTAACGTCAAACATTATAAAAGGTTCAATATTGGGTGCAAATAAATGCAGATTCCAGCTGTAACTATTACACGCTGTGATTGTTAAAACTGATTAGAAACCACTTAATTATTCTGGAAATATTGGCGTAACATGTAACAAAACCCTTTGCCTATTGTTTTTTGTTGTTTTCTTAGTGCAAAGTTTCACAATGGGCTATCCGCACGCTGTCCACTACAGAGATTCGAGCTCCATATTTTAGCTTTGTAAGTCCGTGAACTTGCCGTTGACCCTTTGGGAAACCTCTTTGACGAAACACACTGCCTGGTTTCAAAAACGCTGTTCACAGGTCTGTTTTATCTTATGACGTGCAGAAAGTTTCGAGTAAGAAAAGTGCGATTTATACAACCCACGCTTATGTTGCAAAGATTTTTCAAAGCATCTTGAGTGTACTCGCTATAAAATTTATATTAGTAAAATTCTTTAAAGCACGGTAGAAATCAGATTCAAATCCTTTATTTTAAGGTTTATATATATACACACACAATACTACAGCCTAATTTCTGCTTAAATCCCAAAGTCAAGGTCCATCAGAAAAGGACAAAAGTTTTTTGTTGCCTAGTTGAGATATAATGTTTTAATATTTGAGGTAACTAGCAAGAGGAAGCTTTAGTTGAGTGTTGAGACTCAAGGAGATTTAAATACACAGTATAAGAAGCTGTAACTGATTGTATATTATCATTTAGTGCAAAAACCTAATAGTTATACTAATATTTAATCGATAAATTTAGTGTTAAAGGACAAGTATTTTTTATCACCACCGAAAATGTAACCCTGACATTTGTTGAAATGCTAGCTTATAGAACAACAAATATTTATATGAATTTTTACACAAAAAAGCAAATTCAATAAACAAAACAAATAGTTTTTAGTTTTGAATTACAGAAATTATATCAGTACAAGGGATTTATGGAGTTATAAGATGTAAGCTTCATCCATCTTGTATTAGCGTAGTTTTCTCATATTACAATTTTCCTGAACAACTTTAAATCCAAATATTAAATGTGATGCAAACTGTCTCGCTTAAAACAAGCATGTTTGGTAAATGTCTATAATGATCAAAATAAAGCAATTGATTGATGTCACTAGAAATCTACTTTCACGTTTTACATGAGGCCTATATCATCAAACATAATTGAAAATTATGGTAGTGGGCTGACGTTTCTTTATACTTATATTTTCATCTAAAAATCTTACACCTATTAATACTGTTTAGTGCTTAACGTTAAATTAAGTACATTTGTCTTTATTGAATAGTTAGCGTTTTTGGCATATTTTACGAACTATTTAGGGTTTGAACTTGCAGTTGAAAGGCTCATGTTATTAACGGTAAACTATAGAAGAACGTTTCTTCCACCATATATTAAACAAAGAGCAAGGTGGTCTGAAAAAGAATACTTTATGTGATGGACTGGATTAGAGGGTGGAGTTCCATTTTTCGAAAACCATCTACCTCAGCGAACCGTCATCAATTAACTGATCCGAGGAGAAGGTGACAGCTGTGACAAAAGTCTGAAAGCTTGGTTAGTGTCAGCACTGGGGAAGTGTAACACAAGGCGATTTCCTTGCCTTTCGACAAACAAGACGTAAAGTATTCCACCGAAAGTTTCTGTGGAGATCAAAAGTAACTGCTTTGTTGTCCCGATACCCTTCAACTTAGCCGTGAATCTGAGTGTATTGTTAGCATGCATGGTCAACAAACAAAAACCACAAACATCCACTTTTAAATCCAAATAGATATATTCCAATACACTGGTAATGAATTTTGGCCCTATTCTTAGTGAGTTTAATCTGTTTCGAACTCATCGTAGACTTAGACGATACAGATTGCAAGTCCAATCCGTCTAAGTACTTACACTTAGATGTGATCTATACTCACTGTATTTAATGAATGGACGTACTTTTAGGTTTCAGTGCTGAGGTATTATTAGTTAAGTATATTTTGTGCCCAGTTTTATGAATAAATTCATTACAACAACATCATAAATCAGCAAAAAGTGCGAGATTATCCCACTTTAACGTTTAAGTTTTCAAAAAAAGAATAAACTTCATTCTTTGGAGAAAACTATCAAGTGATTATTCAATATTTTATGAATATTTCGGTAGCGGGAAAACGAAGTAAAATCAATGGTAAATGAGATGTATTTATCATTGATGAAATAAGGCAATAAGAAAATGCCATAGCTTTTTTCCATAATGATGCAAAAAGACAGAAATTTTCATAATATCACAGATAATACTGGGTATATAAGATAAAGTTGAGCGTATTTAAAAATTGTATACGAACTTAAATGTTTAAACTTGTATATAAATATTAGCTGACACTGCTATACTGCATTTAAGTTTTTAAATAGTTTTCAAAGCAGAATAACGCTGTGAGAAAAATATCGGCAAAACGATACTAGTGACGCTAAATTAACTGCAACCGTGTAATATTTTGCTGAAAATGTTTTAAGAAAGCGGATTTGATTGATTTCTCTCACATAAGCTTATGTTTTTATAATACGAACCGGAAATACGCGTGGGCGTAGCGATTTTCATTCATTCAACCAGAAGTATATCATATAAGAATTGTTTTCACAACCCAACCAGAAGTAAGAGTTTTTTAATCAGAAATTACCGAAAAACTGCCTCTCTTAACAGTAGTTACATATAGTTAAAGATCAAACCAATTAGTAATTTATTGAATCGTAAACTAAGTTTTATCAACCCTCACATTATCGATCCGTTTCTATACGTTCGTTACCGGTGGGATCACTTACTGCAACCTACTGAGTCATTTTATGCTTTTTTCTCTTTCAACGCTCACTGCAAAGAACTGGCCAAAAATTCAGGAGAAATCTCTCATTTTCTAAATCAAGTACACTGTAGATCCAAAAAAAGAAACTAGTGGGATTAAGTGCAAGTATTGATGACTGTTTTCTACATATTTATGTATGTGTGATTCTCATAACTTATTAAGACACTGCAACCATTACATTCATGGATTCACAAGCAATTTTGTGCATAAACAGTTCATAAAATTTTGTTAAGTTCCCGTTAGGAATTCTCAAGTTAAAAATATCAACTAAAGATTGATACCATAACGATATAAATTATAAGTAAGTATTTCAGTACATTAGAGCTCATATGATATGTGGGAGGTTAGCGAATAGGTTATCTCTCGATATGGATTGAATAAAAGTTTTCTTTTATTACCCCACGATTAAATCTGCTGAATGGCATAGTATGGAAAGAGCTGAGGTTTTTGAGCCCACTAATAGTCTGATTAAAAACTTTCAATAGCGTTTTACACCACTTTCATTACCTATTAGTACCAGGTAAAACAGTTTGTTTGTTTGTAATTAAGCACAAAGGGCTATCTGTGTTCTGCCCACCACGGGTATCGAAATCCGGATTCTAGCGTTGTAAGTCCGCAGGCATACCGCTGTGCCACTGGAGGCAGGTAAAGCAGATTCAGGTTTATTTCATCGTTATAATCGTGAAAAAAATATATTTTAATTTATTTTCAGTTATTACAATATATTATTATATCTTCATATTAATAAACTATAGTTATGTATGGTATTTTAAGTGTAATATACAGATTTAAAACATGTGACACGTATATGCATATTTTCAAAATATATGTATATGTAAATATTATGCTTCCACTTATGTGTTTGCTGGTGACATTTTAGCTGTACTCTAGTTCTGCCTATTTTTGGCCTTGTTCACTCGTCAGTCGTCGAAACTCCCAATCTTCTAAATATACACGGGTTATTACTATTAATAGGTGAAAAAGTAAAATAAATGCTAGTCACGTGCACTGTCAGCAGGTGTTAATGAAATGGGGGAGGAGAAGAACCTTGATGGATGTTTCAGACAGACAGACGGACACGAAGGTAGGGAAAGAGATCATGATGAAGATCCGGTATGAGGAAACAGGTTGTGGTCCCTACTGAGACCAGTCCCACCCCCTGACAAAGTATGACACGTGGTTGAGTCTCCACCCAAACTAATCACGTGACATTGACTATTTCTTCAAATTACATGTACCGAATTTGTCTAATCAGGCTATCTTTTTTTACTCTTTGTTTTTTTTCCCTACTGCTTCATGAGAACATGAATTAGAATTTCTCATTTTGCTGTTCATATAGTGTTGATCTTATGTCGATATTAATATGTTAAGAAAATACAAACTGTGAAACTAACACATTAAATTTGATCTAAAGATTGCATTTTTTTCTTAACATCGTTAAAGATCATAAATTATGTGATTAAGTTTGATCTTAAACTTGATTTTAAATTTATCACGTTGGGAAGCCGTAACTTGTGTTCACCACATTGCAAACGCTATTTTTCAAGATCTTTAAATTTCTTATACTTTTTTTACAACTATAATGCTTAATTACAATGACCTTTGGACTGATAGGAAATGAGTAACGTTAAAATGGAAAAAGAGATCTTTATGACGATTATTAGCACCACAAATTGTTTTGTTTTTGTACTTGTTTGTTTATTGAATTTCGCGCAAATCTACTCGAGGTCTATCCGCACTAGCCGTCCCTAATTTTGAAGGGAGAGACTAGGGAGAAGGCAGCTAGTCAACACCACTCACCGCTAACTCTTAGGCTACCTATTACCAACGATTATGGGATTAACCGTCATATTATAACATCCCAAGACCGAAAGGGCGAGCACGTTCGGTGACGGAATTCGAACTTATTTTTGTAATGTCATATAAGTAGTGAGTAAACAAACACTTGGAGGCTTGAAGCTCATAAAAGAAACTTTTAAGCTTACCGGACTGCACAGAAAAGTTAACGATTTTTTGATATTCCTAGCTCTGTCAAAGTATTCAAGCATAATGGCTTGATTTTCGGGCTTTTCATGGTGTATAAATGCCACGCATGCTCTCAATGTTAAGTTCAATATTAGTTCAGAAAACATCAGAAAAATCAAAATTCAGTAATTCACTAAAATAACGCTGAAAGGTTCTTAATTCAAATATTTTCCATATAAACGTAAACCTAAAGAAATGCTAAACACTGCGTTGATAATATCTGCCAGAAAAAGCATTATGATTTACTCTAACATTTTGTGTACGAAACTGAAATAACACGGTGTAAACCCAGATAAATGTTCGGTCTTGCCAGTGCCACCAGGGAGACGAACACGACGATTGTTTAAATTCTTAAATTACTCTCTATATTGTAAATGTTTAATGATTTTAATGTACATTTAGTGAGTTCTTCTTTCATAGTTTGTTTTGCTTCATTGGATTAGGGCTACCAGATTTTTGTTTTTGTTGTAAAATATTTACTGACTTTAAAACCATAGAGAACTCTTACCGTCTATAACAAAGTCTTAAAATAGACGTCACAAACACAATTTTAGACTAAAAACAGCATATGGCATAAGATAACTTTTTAATGATTTGTTTACTGTTTTAATGTCTTAATTATCTTAATTTAGGTAGTAGACTTTAACTCTAGTAAACTTTAACGATAAAATATCGTCTGGAAAACTAAAAAATTGTCCACTGTTTCGGCTGAGCTTGGCTCATTCCGCGTGATTTCGCTCGACAAGCTCATGTGTATTTTACGTTTTCTCTTATTCCTCTATAACGCATGTTAGGTTATGTTGCTGATCAGCTCAAGTTTATAGGCGAAATTTCAAACGTAATATTACCGCTATATTGAGAAATAAGTTGCCTCTTTGTTTCCATTGGCTCGTTGTCGATGAATGATTTGCACAATAATGACAGTAAGTTTTTCAACAAAAAGTGAAACATGTTAAAAGTACATTTAAAACATTGAAAAACAAGCCTATATTCTAAATTTAATCTCCTTTTATATAATCACGCAAACATCGCTACATCCCATGTTGAAATAAAAATGGATTTGTTCCACAAACACCATAAGAAAAAAAAAGGAAAAACTGTTCTTATCTTAGTAAAAGTTTGTGTTAGAGAAGAGAACTGTGTGTAGTGTACAACAATGGTCTACCGTTTAGCCAGAGTATACTTAGGTTAATTGCATGTCATAAGAACAATGTTTTATGTCCATTTTGCCTTTGGAACTACTTTTTCCATAGTATTTCGTGTTCATACTGGTAATCATGCTCATTTTTTCTTGCCCACCACTTTAATTTCCATTGTAACATGTTTCCGCAAAGGATGGCAAAACCAGTCTTTTATCACGCATCTTAACAAATTTCGGTGTACATAGACGTCAGCTATAGACGAAGACCACGTTTAATGAAACCCAAGACACAGATATTTATTGAAGCTGTATAGGGAGGTTTTATAACCATGTGGTGAAATAGAATAGCTGTGATTCCTCTATTTTAGACTTTCTTTCTCACCAAAACAAACGTTCATTTTAAGGTGTAGCTGGGAGTTTGTGAGCCTTTTCTACCTCAAAATCCTTGTTTATATATATATATATATATATATCATCTTGTTAATGATAGCAGGAGATATGCCGAGTCTCATGGCAATGGTTTGTTTGGGGGGGGGGGGGTTGGAGAGTTTTTGCGGATAATGACGTTGTTCCGGAGTGATTTAAAGTTGGTTGCGTAGTCCGTTGCTGTCCTAAATGCTCTGCCATGTGAGTTTTCCACTTCTGTGAATTTTCTAGGCTCTCTTCTTCAAAATGTTGCACCCTTTGGTTTAACATCGTTTAACAATCTCGCTGTATGAATATTTCTTTTCAGAAAGTTTTTTTTATATTCTTACAGCCATAAGTCTAGCTATGGCACTATTACATTGTCGATAGTCGGAAATTCGCTGTAAATGGTGCTAAACATGTCATCCATGGCGTCACGGCACACATTTGCGGCGACTCGCCGCTGGATGTTCATACATATCATTCAAACTAAGTTCTTACGGATCTATAAACCTTACATCAGATCAATGATTGAATATGTCTATCCAGGTTGGTTTAATGCAGCAAAATCCAACTTGGCTAAATTCCAATCTTCTCAAAATTCCAAAAAATATGTTCAGCTTAAAGAGCACGTATAAAATACTATGTCATGAAATTTTCTAGGCTCGTATAATAAACACAAATCTGTAAGTCTAAAATCCAAATAGGTCACATTAATTTCGAGAGATGTTACAAAAATAAATATACATTCCTTTATACTGGTAGTTGGCAGCGAAAACATTCACAAGACTAAGTGGGCGTAATAAACCTCAAACAAATACCAAAATAGATTGTTCTCATTCATAGTGTCATTACCAAACACCAAAAATCAATGCCAAATAACTCATGTCCTATCACTAAAAATAAACTTGGTACAAACACACATACAAGCATAATCTAAGAATGAATGTGATAGAAAGTTTAAACTGACCTTACCACCAAGAATACCATACATAGGAACTTCTTAGGCAAACAGTTCCTGTATATACTACCGGTTAGTTGAACCAATATTTAGAAGTGTTGGTACAAAGATAAGTACGAAACTGGTGTAAAATTCTTGAAGTATCACTTTCTTATAAACCCACATTTATTCGTTTTATATACAGTTAGCAATTTAAAATCCAATTTGTTTGTTGCATTTCTCGCAAAGATAGGCGAGGGTATCTACGCTAACCATCCCTAATTTCGAAGTAGTAAAGGGATGATAGCTACTGAACACCACCCACCGCCAACTCTTGGGCTACTGTTGTCAGACCCAGGGTCGGATTGAGGATTAAAATGGCTCTGGAAAATAGTTTTTATATCGACGGGAAACGGGGTTCCTAAAGAAACTGAGCAGAGTGCTGTATAACCTAATACGTACTGGTATTATTGGTACAGTTCACAAATTAAACAGTCCTCCCGGTGGGACAGCGGTAAGTGTTCGGATTTCCAATCTTAAAATCAGGGGTTCGATTCCCTTTGGTGGACACAGCAGATAGTCCGATGTGGCTTTACTGTAAGAAAACACATAAAAAACACATTGTGCAAAAATTTTAATTTATAATCCAACATTCATTACCCGTCTTAGTAAAGTATAGACCCATGTGATTGCAAAATTACATGAACTGAAATTTACATTATATTTTTTAAAGTGATATAATAAGTTGATTATTGCCTATCCGCGCTATAAACCGTTAATTGGAAATTGCTCACCCGATTAGGTCCAATTGAAATAGTGTTTAAAAAAATCGTAATTCTTTTGCGATGGACTTGCCAGCTCAGTCCGCTCCATAATGCACCCACATCTCCACAGTACAAATAGCAATTATTATTTGGGGGGCGTAACAGGATGCAAGCCACGAAAAGGCTTTACAGTCCGGCACGATGACTACTAGGCCGCACTCGCCCCACAGTGAAACCCCAAAATAAACTTTGTGCTAGTGGGTCGGATCGTGTCTAAGGTTGTTTTTACTTCTTGGTTTATTGGTATTGATATTTTCAACCCGAAAGACATCTTGTAGTCACATGGGCTAAACGACTAGATCAGAGACTCATGGGATTCAGGCATAGCAGTTCCTAATTTTGAATTACTGATCAGAGGGAGAAAAGCCACTGAGCAGACCTTTCACTTCAAGTTCTTTATCCGGCCTTGAATCGATTGATGGAATTGACTGTCACTCTTTTTACGCGATACAGCTGAAAATGTTAAGACTGTTCAGATGCATCGCAGCGCGAGCCTTGAACTTTGCAATCCACTAAGTTACACCCAGCTTTTTTGTTTGATGTAAAAAGAACTTGACTAAACCTGATTGCACTTTTGTTTTAATATTTCATTGGTCAATTAATAACACTATTATTCTTATACTAATGAGTTGTTTCATTTTCATTGCTGTTTGTCACGTTTTTATTTGAATGGTATTGGTATTTTCAACTTGATCGACATTGTCACAATATTTAAACATTGTACGTTATTTTATTTACTTAGATGCATTTGGATTTGTGCTTCTTCATTTTAAGACATAGCCCTCTATACTTGATATCGCACTTACTTTGACGCTTTGTTAACTATTATAGATGTTACTATATCAAAGTTACGTAGTTTTTATCCAGCGGTGTGATATTGTCTTCAGGTTGATAAAAATGTAAAGACTATTGTAATAGGGATCTAAGCTTCCATAGCCTGTACTTCACGCATCCAGATATCCCAACATTGTTCAAGAACATAAATACAAGACATTTAGGCAAGTCAAAGGACTTAGTTTCCTTTAGGGTTAAGCAATTTTGAAACCAGCCTGTTTTTACTTATTTGGATTAATTTTTACATATTTATTCTTTTATAACAAAGAATTAATGGTGAAGTATCACTTGTACATAAGGCACTTTGTTCATGGATTAATATATATATAGTTAAATAACTCAACATGAACTGATTTACGTTAATGTCAACATGAATTGATTTTCTATGTTCCACATTAACGTACAATACAATATCAAAAATTTTAAAAATAATTGCTTCTGTGAGACACAAATAATACAGCATATAGCAGTCATGTAGTAAAAAAGAGGCACTTTACAAATGATAAATCATTTTGATATGAACGCAACCAAATAATTATATTATGACAGTATTTTGAGTGAGATAACACGTGGATTACATCATTTTGCTTTCGCTCATTTATCAAAAGCATTATAAGTTTTGAATCGTTTTTTAAGCTTTTATAATTAAATTCATGTAATAACTTCTACTAGAACAGCTGCTAAAAATATATAACACTAATTACAATTAATAATAAATACGCTTAAGTAATGAGTAACAGACAAACTAATAAAAGCTTTTTTTAACCACTGTGCCTTCAATCGTCAGATAGGTACCCTTGCCGTTAGCGGTGTTTTTGGACTCTAAGTTTTAACAATTATACATGGTAGATATAACATTATTTTTACTAGTATAAAAGCTCGTCAGTAATGACGGGAAACCCTTGTTAAATGATTAACGAAAAATATAGAATTTAACTAAAACAAATTTGTCTTCACCTCCAAAATGCACCTACGTTTCACTTATTTCATCAGTAGGTAATATATGTGTTAAAATACCAAAACGATATTTATTAATTAACATTTATTCATCACTTAAAATTTTTTAAACACTAACACGAATTTTCAACTCTTTCGACTGTACAAAGGATAAAAGATATTTGGTAGTAATAAACATTTATTTTTCTCTATGTTTTAATGCCAAGTAGGTAATATGTGTGTTAAAATACCAAAATAATACTCATTGATTAACATGTATTCATCATTTAAAACTTGTTAAACACTGACTCTATAACGTTAGTAATAGTAGGCTTATTTGTAGTCTAATTTAAGCATTAGGCCTAATAAATAAACGTAACGTAAAGCTTAGCTGAAACACTACTTGGTTGCTTTTGGCTACAACTCAATGTCATAAAAGTTCTGAATTAAACTATTTTGCTGTTATATCACCGAAGTTATCAAAACATAAAGAATAAAAAACAAAACTTTTTAACAAATCAACATGAATATTGAGCATTCAACATAAACACTATAGTTGGCCTAAGAAGGATGACGTTTCGAGCTTGCCCTCTTTGTCATGTCATACAGCTTACAACCTATGTTTCACTGTAAGCTGTACGATCTGATCAAGAAGAACGCTAGCTCGAAACGTCATCCTTCTTTAAATGAAAATGTAAAAAACTTGGTGATTGTTGAACGTATTATTTAATTTTGATATTTTCTTCGCCTATGCAGTTTTAACCATATTTGTCTTTCTATGTACAATCAGGTGACAGTTTTTGTTGCTAAGCGACGATGTTTATTGTTGAACATTACCACAAAAGGAGAGTGAAAGCATTCTCGACAGAGTGACAAAGGGAATAAGCCTTTTATAGTTAGTGATGTATAAAAAAGTTCAAGATTATTTTGTTCCAAGAAATACAGGCATGATAAAACAACAACTTGAGTATCATGCACATCACCAAAACTATTTGTCAGCAAAATGAGCCAAATTATACAGTGAAACATGCAAATAGGCTTCTGAAACACTACCTGGTTGTGCTCATATACAGTATAAGGTTACTATATGTTAATTTTCTGAAATAATATATTGAAGTACACATTTATGGCATAGATAGTTAGTCAAATAAAACAATAAATATAATTACAATGGAAACAGGAGCAAAATTCAGCTCTGTGATTTTGATTTACGTTGATTGCTATTTATCTATTCGACTAGATATATCACAAAGCATAGCGGGTACGCACAATATGCACAAATAAGCACAGTAAAACGTAGTATAATCTCAAACTACTTTATAACTGGCTACGTCCAGTAAAAAGAAAAACAAATTATTCGTGAAGCATGGCCTACTGATTTCCCTTTACTGCTATTTCCCTGAAAGACGACATGAAAAGTTATCGCTAAACATTTGGGATATATATATATATATATTATAGATCCAAATGTAATTTATTACTTTTCTCTATACCAGTTCAAGACATGCGCTACCTGTACGTTTTGAAAACTATAGGTATAATGATTTTACCGTCGACCTCATGGGGTTAGGCCGTACAATAAAGTT
>NW_013666919.1:286039-300451 GCF_000517525.1 Limulus polyphemus
ATGCTATGTATATTTGATATATATATTTATATACACATGTATGAGTAAAGTGTAACACTATTAGTATTGCTTTTCTACTTTACATCTCCGACATTTCAATGGCTGTGTTGACAACGTGGATAGTAATTGTGTAAGACAACGTGACTTTATCGTTGAAACACCATACCTCGAGAAGATAATAAAACCATGAGATTTTACTCAACCAACTAAACGTAACAATTCTTCGTACACCTGCGTCGATATTGGCCCTAAGGGTTCTAAACCACGATATGTTATTGTTAAGCACAGACAGAACTACGACCCTGCTGTGTTCACGTACAAAGGATTTATAAGATGACATCTAAGATAAAGAGGAACCAAAAGACATACTGTGACGTTATTTTAGTTGTTTGACGTCGAAGTCAAAGCGACTGATCAAACTGGGAATTCATTTCGGGTGCACAGGATACAAAGTATGTATTTGTCAACTTTTATGTGTTCTAGTGCTCATGTGGATTGATGTGCAGTTTTATAGGTCCATATATATTCAGAAGAATTTTCGTTTAAACGACAACTAAGTTCCTTCAAAGGGATAGTCAACACTTCAAGCGGTTATTTGTATAGAATCTTTAAAAAATATTGCAATACAAACACCCAAGTATAGTATTATAATATTATTATCATTAAGAAAGTTAGTTTCTTTGTTTGTTTGCCGTTGCTGTTTCTGATCGATGATAATAAATACCCAAATTCAAAGGGTATCTAAATGCCCACGTGTATCTTTATCAATTTTTTTTATTAAAGATTAAAGTGGATTCGCAGTTTTTATAGTAGCTTTGCGCGAAATTCAATAAACAAACAAAGGCATTTTTTCTTGTAAGAACATTCCCGATTATATAAATAAAAATTCAGATAACATTACATCTCAGTAACATAATTTGTTTTGTTTTTAATTATGCACAAAGCTACACAAGGGCTATCTGTGCTCTGCCCACCACGGGTATCGAAACCCGGTTTCTAGCGTTGTAAGTCCGCAGACATACCGCTGTGCCACTGGGGGGCCAGTAACATAATAAAAACAGTATAAAATGTCTTTGTGATTTATAGAACTCAATAAAGATGATTGTCAAACATGCATGATCTTAAAGTGAGCTATAATCGTCATTTAAAGACAATGCTGCTAAGATTCAGTACTCTTAGGTTTAAAATATTCCACTTCGATGATCGCTATTTTGTTTCCTGTTTGGTGTGTTCAGTGCGAAACTAAAGGTGATTTATTAAATTTTCGTGAGGGTCTGGTCAACCGAAAGCAATAAAAAAAAGAAGATTAAACACAGCCCATATAAATGAAGACTTTTGTTAGGGTTAATGTCAGATAAAAGCTGTTTATACTTTGAATAAATTCTAAGATGTCTAGAACATAAGTTCAAACAATTACCTTATTAATCTTAAGAGACGTTTCTATTGTTCAGCAACCCAATAGAAATTTGTTCTGGATATAGTTTTTGTTTTAGATTAGCGGTATTTTTTTGTTTGAACAGTTCAACAAATTGTTGCTTTAACTTTTGTTTGTTTTTGAATTTCGCGCAAAGCTACACGAGGGCTATCTGCGCTAGTCGTCCCTAATTTAGCAGTGTAAGACAGTCATCACCACCCACCGCCAACTCTTGGGCTACTCTTTTACCAACGAATAGTGGGATTGACCGTCACATTATAACGCCCCACGGCTGAAAGGGCGAGCATGTTTGGTGGGACGGGGATTCGAACCCGCGACCCTCAGATTGCGAGTCGAGTGGCGTAACCACCTGGCCATCAAGATGATAAAGTAAAATTTAACTATGAATTGATAATATTTGACGTTTATTTGTGATGCTTCATGTCATATGTTTAGTAACAGGTTGATGTATTCTGCTACATGCAGTTATGCTACCCGAACAAAACATATTTCTAAACAGCCAATTAATTATACTTTCCGTTTCTCTGTGTAGTTTATTCTGTAATATAATAAGAAACAGTTAGTTAGGTCTATTTTTCAATACATATATTATCACTGATTGTTCTATTATTGGTATATATTTTGCATTATCAAAACGTAGACATTGGTTAACAGTATTTACCTATTTTGGATTCATTTTTTGAAGCTAGAGGGAGAGAGGCGCTCAAGCTACTGCTTTCAGAAAACTACGAAACTCTCCTACACTCAACTACCAATAAAATATTAATAACTGCTTTGATTGAAACATGAACTGCTGTAGTTCATTGCTTGTGGGGATTTACGTTTTCTGAAACTAATAAAAAAGCAAAAATAAACCATAATACAATACATGGGGGGAAAAACGAGAAAAATATTCTCTTCCTCCCCTCCCCCGAAGAATATTAACAATTTGATGTTGCAAATAAAAGGTAGACATATAAATAATACAAACAATATTTTGAACCTATCTTTAGGTTCAACCAACAACCATCTTTTATACTTCGCTGCGTTTGCCCCCCAGTGGCACAGCGGTATGTCTGCGGATTTACAACGCCAGAAACCGGGTTTCGATACCCGTGGTGGGCAGAGCACAGATAGCCCTTGTGTAGCTTTGTGCATAATTAAAAACAAACAATCGCCGCGTTTACGGCGATGAAGTGTTTTCCCTTTGTGTGAAGGTCAGAGACATATTCTTTGGAGCAATATTTTTCAAATTTCATAGCTGCATTATATGTACCAACTTTTGATGTGAAAAAACACACACACATTAAATTCTTTGACTTTTGGCATCTGATGTCTCCTGGTAACAAAATGCTAAATCTTGTGTATATATTCGCATTATGTGGAATAATAATATTTTGAAATACTGTTGACTTAAAATCATAGAATTTAAGACTGAAAAAGTTCCTGGTACACTTACACAAAACATACTTAAAGCTTTTCCGTTTTGTGATCTCTCGATAAAATATAAGCAAAGGCATAAAAAAAGGCTCTATATATTCTAAGCTGTTAGTTTTAACTGAAAACTAAAATATTTCATCATGGGGCATTAGGGTGCGTAATGGCTGAAACTCCATTTTGAGAATTTTTAGCGTTTCTCACAGGTAGATAATAATACATTCTGATACATGTAAGCTCAACCAGTTTCTAGTTACTGATGTTTTACGATTCTATAAATGATATATATATATATATATGTGTGTTCAGTTATAGAAAATAAAACATTTAAAAAAGTTTTGCACTCTAGGCATCCCCCAAACCTCTCAGTATGTTGGCTCACATAACAGTCCGAGCTAAATGTTTTTGTATGGATATTTCCTACTTTCGTTTTTTTGTTTTAGACATGCAATCTCAAAAATTAAAATTGCACCTTTATTTTTCGTTTGTGGCGACTTTTGCTCTCTGTAAGATAACGAATCAATAGATTTATGTTCATTCTCAAACCAATCGCGTTATAAAATTACAAATAAAAGTTGAAAAGTCGGTTTTCCATAGTTGTCATTGCTTACAGAAATGTTGACGCTATGAGATGACTGATAGCTCGCATTACAAGTATAACTCTTTATTATAGGGAGAACAGTTACAAGCAGATTTATGTGTTTTCACACAAAATAAATGAGCGCACTATTTTTCAACGCTTCAGGTGAAACAACACATAATACTGCCTTGTAAACGTATTTAGTTAATATACTGAAACCTTTCTGCAGTGAGATGGTCGCACTATTCCCAAGCGTTCATGTTTGTTTTTTATTCGGAAAATATTTTTCAGTAGGTGACTTTCCAATTTAATTTAAATATCATTAACAAAACTCTTACTATTTAATTGTTTATAATCAATTTCTCTATTAATCAAAAATCTACTATCTAGAAGGCAGAAAATTGATTTATCAAAAGCACACAAGTTTCTAAGAAGGGAGAATTCAAAGTTTTGCCTAATTTAGTATTTATAGAGATATAACTCATATTTAAAAGCAGAATCACATTTTGATAAATGTTTTACTAATATCGCATTTAGTTGTTCAAACCATGTTCGCGATTTTACACCTACTAGTCCCCCGGTGGTTCCGCGGTAAATTTGAAGGCTTATAACGCTAAAAAACGGACTTCGATACCCGTGGTGGACACTGCACAGAAAGCCCATTGTGTAGCTTTGCGCTTAACAACAACAAACAAACTACAATAACTAAAACCTTAAAAAATAAATAATGATATCCCTATGCAAGTAGGGTGTTAACAAAATAAATACAGCAGTATTAAGATGTTTTTTCTATGAAACTAGCAAAACTTTATTTCAGCTCTTACTGGTAACATCCTGAAGCACACACACACACTAAAATAAAACAAAATAAAATACTTAGACTACTCTTGTCTGACCGAATAGTGAGATTTTATCCTCATTCTTGTAGGTCATCCACGGCCCTAAAGTGCGGAGAGAGTGTTTGCAGAATGAGACGCGAACCATGAACCCTCTGATTGCTAGTCCGGGCCCAAATTATTGATGAAGTTCAGCCAAGCACTTTATCTTTCACAATACAATCTTTAATAAAATTTAAATCAACTTTAATCACAAATGTCTTCATTACAGTAATAAAATATCCTCCAATCAAACCTAAACCATTCCTTACCCATTTCAGCCAGCATAGAATATCAAAATAGTTTATATACTCGAGTGCTTGTGAATATCCCACTGATGTTAAGTAACTTTCTTAATTTAATTGAAACCAAAATACATTAAAACGAAACTGAAGAGGTATTTTACTTCTATTGAATCCCTGGGAGTCACTGTATTGGAGAAAAGGTAACCAAAACGAAATTGTGTATTTTACTTTGTTTAAAATTTTAATAAATGTTACCCTTTTCAAATATCATACTTATTAAAATGGTTCAGAATAAAACAGAATGGAATTTTAAAGAAGCATATAAGCCACATTCTGAGCTTTGAAAATATTGATAGTTTTGTGTGTGTTTTTGCTGCACGTAACTAAAACACAGACAAAACATAATTATCTTATTAATAGATATTTAACTTGAAAATTTTCCAACAATTGATTAAGGTAGCGGAGTCCACAAACGATTATTAGCAAAGTTTTGGGGAATTTGTTTAGTTCTAAATTTGGTTAGTGTACAGTTTGAAGGGGACTATATTACATCCCCATTTGGAACTATCAGGTAGCCAACATTCTAAGAGGTCTGTTAAAAACTCGTTAACAATTTCAATTTTCACTTCTGAATATTTACCCCGTACGAATATTTTTGAAAGAACATTCTAAACATTGACTAAGTCATTAGGTTAGTACTCGGTGATGGTGTTAACATAAACTATTTGTTTAGTTTTATATGCTCATCCATTTAAATTGATGCTGCCTAGCCTCCCAGCCAGATCCAGCACTCATGGATTATTCACCTTTCTGTGTTTATGTTGTGAAACAAAATATATTTACACCTTGTATTAGATTGCAACTAATGTTCTCAGCATACATAAAAGGGTGTCCGCTATAGGAAGATAAACATTCTTGAGGTCTAATTTACCTGTTAACAAGAAAACGGTAGGAACAACAATGTTCACACTAGACTTTCGTGAAATCATTGAATGAATTGCCAAATTCTGAACTTATACTTATCAGTCCTTCTGCGAAATATCATGATGTAGTTTGTTATTTTCTCTATGCTTCAGACTTGCATTGTGAAATAGAGCAAAACACAATACTTAGTTGTTGTGAAAATAACCATAAAAACTGACTAGTTTCATCTAATCATTAAACAGGTATTCTTATTTTCATAAGCCCCCTCAATGGAACAGCGGTACGTTTACAAACTTACAATCCTAATATCTGGGGTTCAATTCCCCGTGGTGAACACAGCAGATAACACAATGTGGCTTTGCTCTAAAACCAACATACAAAATAATTTTCATTAAAACGATACTTACAACAAGTGGGCAGATGGTGTAAGGGAATGAAACACCCTCTATTTTTATTTTTTTTTACATATCATATGATTGGTGAAACGAAACCTCGAAACCAGTTAAAATCATGGTAGTCCAGACATTATTTGAATTATAAAGTTTGTTTTTTAAACTGAATAAAAATGCACTTATCCGAGTCTTTCCAAAACGCGTTACTTAGAATCTAACATTATCAATGCGTTTGTTTGTTGTTTAAGCATAAAGCTGCATAATCGGCTATTTGTGCTGTGCCCATAGCAGGGATAGAGACCCGAATGTTAATATTATAAACCCTCAAACCTATCGCTGATCGATAAGAATATTCCCTTAAAATAAATGCTTATAACAAACCTTTCTGCACTCTCGTTTAGACATTAACCTGTTTATACAAAGTATTTAGCCTTTCTTCCTATTTGACGGACACAATTCACATACTTACAATGTTAAATCAAAATTTGCTATAGCAAATAATAGCAGCTAGCTTTTTCTAATACTCGCTCGTAAATTTGTCGCCAATTTTAAGTACATATGGCCCTTTTGAGCAGCGCAGACCAATATATGGCTATTGAACGCTAGTCATTAAATCATTAGTAAATAACAGCCTAATCTCCAAGAGACCAATGAGGAGGTGTTGGAACCTGTCTTAATAGCATATCACTCCTTAAATAGGAGGGTTAGCACTACCTGTACGTGGAACCCTTTACTTTAATCTCGTCTCTAAGTGAAATGTACTAAAAACTGTATGTCTAACCGGAATGCTACAATAAAAGACGGACAGTACGGTAGGGGAACGGGGCCAAAGCTATCTGAATAGTATCAGTTAAATTACAGTGTGTTAAACGCTAAATGTGCACTGCAGCAAAGGTATGTATACAAGTCCCAGGGGAGGAGAGGAAGGGAACTAAAACTGACCTCGGCAAAGAGACCAGGAAAGGTGTAGAAGGACGGGAAGGAGCTTATACTTAGTACAAACAATTCACAAAGATCACAGCAACTTGAGACTAATTTCAATATACTCTTTAAACTGAGTTTTTAAGTTATCGAGTTTTAAAGTTACTATTTTAAAACTTGGAACAATTACTCGCCATTCTACAAGTAAAATATAAAAAAATCAAAATAATAAGACACATTCAGAAATAATACATTTGTGATGTAAATTTACGCGGAAATATAAAAAACCATAACAATTTACTCCAAGGAAATCCATAAGAAATATTACACAGAAAACAAAATTGGCAGTTAACTTAATAACTTAAACAATATCTAAAATCTATTTTACTCTAAGGTATCAAAGTATACATATACACTCAAGTGGATTCTCTTTCTTGAATTAATTCAATTACTGATTATAGATACAAAATGCCTTTTCACTGTGAAATACTCAGATTCACAACAATAATAAGTGAAGGAACCCAACAATGAAGCTCATCATTAAAGAGCTTAAACAATTCTTAATTAATTTAACGTAGAAAGCTAATATATTTTAAGCTTACTTTTACCAACTATTTAATCTATGTACGAAATATTAATCAATATCTAATGTGTAAGATTCCCGTTGGGGTCCTATTTTTCGTCATGGTTTGAGTCTAAAACAACAACATAAATTTATCTGAATGTCTTATCCTACGTATGAAATATCCTCTCAATGTATACCTACCTATACCCCAAAACATTAAATCAAAGTCTAAAACTTTCGCGGTGAAATTAATTAGAAATAAATAGAAAATTGATTAAACCTCAGGTGGCAGTCTTCGTCGTTTGGTTTCCTCTTTAAGATTAAAGCGGCTGGAAATTACACGAATATGTGAGGGTATAGGAATCATTTTATTGATTTGGTATACTTGTGTGTATAAGTTTACACTGATAGGACATTCTGTACGTAGGATTTGTTAATGAAATAAATGAAGCGCTTTTTAGAGTCACGCCATTTATGAGACGAACAGAAGACTCAGACTAGAATGTTATGCATTAGATAACGCTTTGATATTTCGCTTAAATATTGGGTTAAAT
The DNA here is from genome assembly GCF_000517525.1 of Limulus polyphemus. Lineage (NCBI taxonomy): Eukaryota > Metazoa > Arthropoda > Merostomata > Xiphosura > Limulidae > Limulus > Limulus polyphemus. Next base: position 293,947 of record NW_013666919.1, read on the forward strand.
AGTTTGCCTGAGTTCGAGATGTCAACTTTCTAGGTGATACGCAAGAACTGTTGCCTGGCAAGAAAGAGGATCCGGAGAGGAAAGTTCCATTTACATAAAGATATACTACTAATTCGATACTGTACAGTGAAAAATAACTTTTCTAAGTTCGTTAACTTTAAAGCCATTTTCTTTATACGTACCTTATTGCCTATGAATATTCTTTTTGGGGTGTCACCATCAATCATAGGAATATTCAACAATAATTTTGTGACTTTTCGTTTATAATGCTGGTACGTTTACAATAACAGATTTTTATAACAATACAAGTATATTCACTTTTAATATTTCTTCTTCTTTTTTTTTTAGCATAAAGCACGTTTATATTAGATGATAATACATTTCATAAGCTTTTTTTATTTTATCTTCGAAATGCCGTATATTTTTTTCTGGTATGAAATATTAACTTTAAAAAGTTTTAGTTATTGTATATTTAAAATATATATATATCATAAAATTGGCCACGGAAATCTATATTAAAAACAGAAATGAGTTACTTAATATTACCTCCATTAAGCTCATCTATCTACAAATTTTCTAGACTATGTGCTGAGCTCATTCCTCACCCCCCCCCCATCCCTTGAGGCCTTTCTATAAATGTTTGGCGCGCTGCATAGTAGGAGACTATAAGATGTCGAAGAGCTAATTAATAACCTGGTGACAGCCCAGGCTCTGTACCCCGCCTGGACGGTCCAGCTTTTAGTGTTCTAGATTTGATCCGGTTTTTCGTACATCACTCTCTGAGGAAGTGAAGACCGCAAATCAGTTGAAGATACCTACCGTTTTAACACTACTATGGGTTTAACACCAAGCTTTTATGGAATTTAGACTAATGTTTTCCATTGTTTTCTCAGTTTCACGAGTTTTAGAAAGTTTATACTGCTGAGTACTGTGCAACTGGGACACTTAAATCCTATTAATTTATTTTCCCCTCCTGTTGAGTGACTATAACTTAAAACCACAAGCAAAATTGGAATACCATCAATAACCAGACCACACAGTAATCATTTGTTGTTAGGTAGAAGAGGTAGTTAAGGGCATATTAACACCTTACGGACCACCTGCGAGGCCCCAAGAACCCCAGATACGGAAGTAGAATTAGATAGGCTAATTGGATTCCTAAGGTTACCTTCACACTTGTTAAAGGGAAATACCGTTGTTTCCAAATAGCGTTTTCTTCTAACAGTATTTAACACTATACATTTTAACATATTTGTTGAGGAACTGTATTTATTTGTTTCGTATTTAAAATTTAGGATCTTAAGAACAAATATATTCAATAACCTTACTGAGTGCTAATCCGAATTTATAGAGGATTAGTTTAGTACAATATTTGTATCGGCTTTTGAAACACCTAAAACAACTTACATAATGAAGTTTGTGTTTCTCTACTGCATACATATATAGTCATTATTATAGTCCCAGGTTTTTGATCCTTCACATAATGATAGTGTAATCATTTCATTAATGCATTAAAACTTCTTAAGTAGGCCATATACTTGGGAATCACAATTTCTTACCATGTAACATACTTTTCCATCGTGTTTACATAACTCTTCAGTAAAAGCGTAATAAGTTGGGAGAAACAATTTCTAGATATTAATACAATAATATTACCTCTGTTCTACCGGGGTAAATGTTGAATAGAAAGGATATTGATACTTATACATCACTCGAATTTTGACTTGTGTAATCAACTAGATCATTACAGGACTTGTTAATGAGTGATGCTTTTGAATTATATTCATCGCAAAATAAATTATAATGTTTAATAAATTGCAAAATGTAAAACAGAAGCAAAACTTATAAATAAATAGTGACTAACGTTTCTGTCTAATTATTTTACCTTTTTTTATTAAGCTACATATATGTTAAACCGGAAACAAATCTATCGTCATTTTGCTGAGTTATAACTTCTGGAAATTGCTCAAGACCCGTAAAAGTTAGGAAGATATAAAACTAAATGCAAGAAAGAGCTCAGATGCTGCCTGCAGTCACATGGAGTAGCACGTGTAAGGGGAACACGTCACTAATCTTTAAGACCACTTCTGGTTGACAGGAAGTACGATTGTAATAAGAGATACTGGGAAAGATTTGTTAAAATATATACATATTACAAATAAAACACACATGTACCTGTATTTAAATGTTGTTTATCTTTCAAATTACCAATCATGTTGTCTGAATAGCTAATACAGAGTGTCGAGTCACATTTGTCAAATTAACAAGATCATTGATTTCTGTTTTGTTACAAATGTAAGGTTGAAAATGAAAGGTTATTTTCTTGTTTTTTACGAGAAAGTAAAACTTTGCTTGAAGCTGAAGCTTATAATAATTCTCAATAATAAGAAAAGAAGACATACCGTACGAGTCTTTTAAATATAACCAATTTAAAGTTAAGAAAATTTTAGAAATTTGACAGTTTATTACTACTTCTTCTTCTATAATCAGATTTCTTTTCTTTTATCTTTTGATATCAAACAGTGATTGTTTTCGGTTTGTTAAGATTATACGTTATTTGTTCACACATGCTTCGTATTTTTGCATTAGTTTGTTTGTTTGTAATTAAGCACAAAACTACACAATGGGCTATCTGTGTTATGGCCACAACGGGTATCGAAACCAGGATTATAGAGTTGTAAATCCGCAGATATACCGCTGTGCCAGTGGGGGGGTTTTTGCATTAGTTATAAATAACAAGAAATAAGCTAAAATTGATAAATTTAACCGTTATGTAAAGTATCACCAAAATAGGAATATTATAAACACACAAAATTTTTTCAGTTTTATTCTAACTACATCTATCTAGATAGATAGGATGAGAATGAAAAAATGAGAGTATAGTGTTCAAAAAACAAAGATGCTGTGTCGTAAAACAATAAAACTGCTCTTTGTTAGAGAATAACAAAACGTTTAAAAGAGTATTTTATTTTTATTCATAACAGTATTTTCATAGCCACATTTCGGCATTTTAATAGCCTTTGTAATGATAAAATCCATCTCTTTTTTGACACCCTTTAGTAAGAAGTTTTATCATCCTGATTCTGCTGTTATAAAATGGCACCCTGCATCTCGCGAGGCAGCAGCCATCCCTTCCGTTTATTCTTGGTGCAGTTAGAAAAGATCAAGAGAAAAAGAAACCATTGTTGTAGTTAGAGCTTCTTACAAAGATAATTACAACCACCATAAAATCTTACATCACACTTAATGAAAGACTTAAGTACCAAAAATCTTTGATGTTACGAGCTTATGTGCACTGTAGGAGTTCCACTTTCCTTCTGGATGGGTTTTTAGAATTTATAGTTCCTTTTTATTTTTCTTTCAGGTATAACCAAACAAGCATTGTTTCAAAACAAAACCACGAGAGTGGGCGGTTGCTTGAAGGTAAAGGGACGTTTACGATCAAACGCTCAAAGGCTGAATGTGTGTTGGAGTAGCAAAGTATTGTGACAAATTTCTTTTGAGTTTCACACATATGGCAAATAAAGGGAATGTGGTCTAAACTCGATAAATGGAAATTTCCAAAGCTACAAAACTGAAACTTATTTCAATTGAAATATTCAGTTTTGAGCTATCTGTTTGAGCTAAAGCACAGCATTCAATACTATGAATGAAATAAATATGCATGTTTAAGAATCAATGTTTTACAGGATAAAGCTTTGTCACAGTAAACAGCAAAAACAAATTTAAAATACTGTCAATTAAGTTTGCTTATAAAGCTTACCTGAATTTGTGGAACTAGGTAACGCTTGAGTAATATTTTGATACTTATTTTAGGAGGACTCAAAACACATCTTTTAACTCTTATTAAAAAGGTCCAAACGTAAATCTGTAGAAACAGAACTAAATGTGCATAAACAAAAACACTACTTTCACACAGGTGATTATAGCACAGACACTGTTCAACGCGAACATGCGTCCACGTCGTTCAACGCACGTGTGCGTCCCGAAAAAAAAGGCACAATCAATTAAGTTATATATTTTAAACATAATAAAATCAAACTATTAATGAAATATTACTTCAAGAGATTAGTAAAAAATAGTGACTTTAGATGGCGCTTGGGCGCTCTAATATACGGTTGAGCCTATTATTCATATCAAATACTGTTGAAAACGCAGTACCTCTCCAAAGTCAACTTTCATAAAATTTATTATCTTAAATTATAACGGAACATTTATCATTTCAATTAACACGATATTACGTAAAGCCAAAAAAATGAATGCAAATGCGGTAAGATAAAACAAATATAATAATACAAATGTGCGAATATTTTTGCTTTAAGCATATTTATCCTAACCTCATAAGAATAATTTGGGTGTAATTAGTGAAGCTTTTATTCACCACTGACTCTCATTTCCTTACACCTGTATGAATCAAACAACGTTCAGATAAGCGAAATCCCAGAGTCTGAGTACACCTGCAGCCCGTTATTTAATTGTAACTGTGATTAGAAAATGAAATCATTCACAAATTTATAAATGCACAAAATATACAATTTGAGTTTTCTAGTTATTTTTTCCATAAAGTTATCTGAATGTGAACAATTGTTCAAAATTTGGTTGTGGGGATTTGTATTGTTGTATTGTATGAGTCATTGTTGTTGAATCGAACCTCATAGCTGAATATTCTAATAGTAATCTTTACTATGCAACACAAACATGTACGCACGTCCAATAAACAAACACGTTGTTTCTCAGTGGAGAGACAATACAACACAGACACAAATATATATGTATATACACTTCAATGGCTGTCCTTCATGTCTTCATTCATTTTCATTCTGTCTTTTTTTTCTCGCTGTCTTCCTCGTCTGTGCACAGCAGGGTGGTGGTAGGGACCGAGGCTGTCACGACCAGGGACGGTACCGCAGCGGTTAAATAAACTGCACTGCAGGACGCCGATCCGAACTCCTGTGGATTCCAGATTGGAGAAAAGACGACCTCGCTGTGAGACGTCAAGAAAACTGTGTAGGGGACTATCTTTTCAGTTTCCAGTTTCTACAAAAAACAAAACACAACAGAATTCGTCTAAAAGAGGTGAATTAGAGAGGGATATTACACATAGAAAGAATATGTTGTGAAATGAAACATCCCATTTTCAGGAGGATGTAAAAGGATGTCATAATTCACCACACAGAAAATAATGCTCGGTAAATACATTTTTATCTTGATTTTTGAAATTTTGAGATCACCATTCACTCTTCATGAGATCGGATAATAAAGAACGCAAGTTGGACAACTGGACCACAGGCATCATTAGAACAATACGTGTAAGCAATTTACAGTATTATTTTCAGTTTTTGATTGGTTTGATGTTCCCAAGCAAGTGATCCTCAAGAATCATACATTAGTCAAAGGGTTAGAGTACTTAAATTGATCATAGTAACCTGGGAGTGATCCCATACTTGATTAGGGTATATGGATCTTTCCAAGCAAGTGATCCTCAAGAATCATACATTAGACAAAGGGTTAGAGTACTTAAATTGATCATAGTAATCTGGGAGTGATCCCATACTTGATTAGGGTATATGGATCTTTAAGATCACAAACGGTACAGTATTGCAAATTGACAAGATTTGTAGCCAATACACTCTGGAGTTCAAATATTTGCAGCCAGCAACAATATATATATATATATATAAAACCATCATCCTTACCGTGTCCTGTCTTCAAAATTGTATCACTGTTTTAAATCAAAAATTAATAGTTTTATTACATATGTTAATTTGTTGGGAAATAAATAAGTTACGCGTGTGATCTCAATATTCGCATGTTATAGCTGAAAAAGTTCAGTACGAAGAACAATTAGCATAAAATCTCAAATCCCAAGTACTTTTTTAACATATCTGGTTATGTTACTTTTCAAACATAACCCTCCTACTCGAGTTTCACACTAACTGTTCCATATGAAAGTTATAGTATGGAGGAAATTTCATATGGTTATAAAAACTTTTATATATAATCTTCCTATGACATTGTACATTCATTGCTGTTAATTAATGTATTACAGTTTGAAAGCAATACTGCTGGATAATACTATAAAATATGATACTGTAATTGTATAAAGCAAATAACAGAGATATATTTAGTAATCAAAATAATTTATCTACCTATATCAAAATTAGAACTATAAGACTGTGTATCTAACAACGATTTTTGTATAACGAGAAAAAAAAACGGTTCAGGATGTGTAGTAGAAACATAATTGAGTAATATATTTGCCATGTAAATGAAAAAAAAACAGCTATAAGAAACAAAAACATTTGTCTGCTGGAGTTCTTTCTTATTTCACTCACGTGTTATAAAAATATTTATAAGTATTGGGCATTAATTTCTATATAGTTTAGTTACAATAAAACTTAAGAATAAAATTATTGTAAGGGAATTAATTAATTTCGTAGAAATGCATTTTTTATTCTGTTTGTTTTTTGTTTTTTGGAATTTCGCGCAAAGCTACACGAGGGCT